>NC_136802.1:16806754-17034031 GCF_951216825.1 Electrona antarctica
CAAGATGGAATACCATAATCTGTCTGGAGCCAAGATGGACTACCAGGGTCTCTCGGGCGCCAGGATTGTGTCAAACAACCTCCAGTTCAGAGTCAAAACGGAAAACGACTGTTTCCCTGGAGCCAAAATGGAGGACCTGTGTCTCTCCGGTGTCAAAATGGAGGACCAGCCTTTTGTTGGATCAGAATTGGAGGACCATCTCCTCTCTGGAGCCAAGCTGCCAGACCAGTGCCTGAGAGCAGTACTGTGGCAGGACATGTCAGTGAATCTGGCCTCCACCCTTCTGCATCAGCTGTCTGGTAACAACAACTACACTACATGAATACATAGACACAGACTATACTGTGTGTGTGTGTGTGTGTGTGTGTGTGTGTGTGTGTGTGTGTGTGTGTGTGTGTGTGTGTGTGTGTGTGTGTGTGTGTGTGTGTGTGTGTGTGTGTGTGTGTGTGTGTGTGTGTGTGTGTGTGTGTGTGTGTGTGTGTCAGCACTAGTATAACCTGTCTGTCTGTCTGTCTGTCTGTGTGTCTGTCTCTCTACAGAGAAGGTCAGTAAAGCCAACAACCATTTGATTGAGAGAACATCTCCCAAAACAAACAGGTATGATGGTTATGATTTTGTTGTTGTTGATATTGAAGATGATGATATCGAAAACTATTTCTATTACATTTTTATTGAAGTGATTAATTAATTGATAGGCCTACACCTGATGATGGTCGTTGTGACCGAAATGTTGTAGACTAATAAATAAAGTATAGCATGATGTAAGTGAAGATAGTGTGCATTCTGTTCATGTTGCGTTCCTTTCATTTGAAACGTGTGTGTGTGTGTGTGTGTGTGTGTGTGTGCGTGTGTGTGTGCGTGTGCGTGTGCGTGTGCGTGTGTGTGTGTGTGTGTGTGTGCCCACGCACTAGTCCTTTGTTTAAAGTGACAGCCACTCCTGCCTCTGAGAACAGTCTGCCTGACACTGCCAGATCACCACATGGTAAAACGCACGCATGCACACACAGTCTCACACACACACACACACACACACACACAGTCTCACACACACACACACACACACACACACACACACACACACACACACACACACACACACACGTTTTTCAGTCTGTCTTACAGACGTCAGACGACCTGTTCATGAACCACTTAAACCCTAGACTTAGTTGGCCGGGGTCCCACAGGGCTCTATACTACTACCACTCTTTCTTTCCCGCTGTACACAGTCTTTGCTGAAAATAGCTGACCCACCAGCATTGTGAGCTTGTAGATCGGCTATTTTCAATAGATTTGTATACATTTAGAAACTTAACATGGGACATTGTGCTCAATGAGTACTTTTACGTTTGGTACATTTTGAATACCAAACTTTGACTTGCTTTTTCTCAAGTGAAAAATGTGAGCACTTCTTCCATCACTGGGTTTATGTGGCCCAGAAGTTAAAGGTCAAAACAGTGGGGCAACAGTAATTTGATTCAGTAGTCCACTGAAGTACAAAAAAACTGACGGCTGTGTGGAGTGAGTTTATTGAATGATACGTATGTTTAAAAAATAGTAATATGTAATTGTAATATTAATGTATTACTAAGACAGTAATATGTAATACAATATACAAGTAAGACGCGCAAACGCGGGAAGCGAACGCAGCTCGTAAATTGCAATAACAATTAGAATAAATTACGTACTTTTTTAAGGTTTTTTTTTAAGTTCTCTTTTTTTGTAAGTTCTTTTTTTAGTGTGTGTATGTGTGCGTGCATGTGTGTGTGTGTTTTTAAGTAATTCTTTTTTTAAGTTAAGTTAAGTTTTTCTTTAAGTTAAGTTTTGTGTGTGTGTGTGTGTGTGTGTGTGTGTGTGTGTGTGTGTGTGTGTGTGTGTTTTGTGTGTGATACAGCTGCGCCCTCTGGTGGCGGGCGGGTGGTGTTACAGCGTGACACACAGAAAGACACACACACACACAGACATGTTCTGCTAGGTCTCATAGTTAGTGCTCATTGCGTTCGCAATTACTTTAAAATTAAGGTAATAAGTAATAAGTAATATATTCCAAATATAATGTAATGCACCCAACTGTTCTCAACTAACGATACTAATAATTTCCTGATAATAATAATCTTCCTCCTCTTGAGATTCTAACTCCCTTTTTCTGTTGAATTTCTTGACTTCCAACTTGTCAGTAAATGACTACATGGACGGTCATCATATCATAGTTCACCAGGTCATTCAGTTCAGTTTCTCAACTAGTGGAAAGATATTTTTTTAAATCAACAAATCCTACATTACTAAATGGATGGTCAGGGACCACACACAATACTTCCATGGACCACGTGTTGAAAACCCCTGTATAGACTATAGTCCACTGGTTCCCAAACAGTGGGTCGGGACCCATTTGTGGGTCGCAGAGACATTGTTATGGGTCCCCTTTTTATTTCCTAAATGTATTATTTCAAAACATTTTCAAAAGACATTCCCCAAAAAAGCAAAACATTTCATGAATTAAACCAAAATTCTATGTTTTTTTCACTAACTCATAAATTAGAAGAAAAGCAGTAGTGAAAATAGCAGAACTACAAGCTCACAACGCGTGGCTTTGCACCGCGTTATGAGCTTGTAGATCTGCTATATTCACTAGTTTGGGTCCCGGGAGAATGTCTAATTTCTGTTTTGGGTCACGGGCTCAAACGTTTCGGAACCACTGAGTGATCTTAACAAAAAGAGAGATGACTTCATGTCTTGCATGCACTCACAATCTCTTTCTTTCACTGTGTCCTTCTCTCTCCATTACTCTCTCTGTCTCTCTCTCTCAGACGGTCAGACAACATTCAGTTCTAATCGAACCATCAGTTCATACTTCTACAGGTAACACACACACACACGCACACACACACACACACACACACACACACACACACACACACACACACACACACACACACACACACACACACACATTCCCAAATGGCTGCTGTACATCTTGAGTAGAGTTCTCAGTGTCAGCCCGAATAGGGCCCAAAAACGTCAGTTCCGCATCAGAAAAAGTGTTATGATTTTTACCTTTTCTGTGACCTTTGAACTTGACCCATTTACCCCCAAAATGTAATCTCTCTCTTCAGATGTCATGTGTGTGGTTTTGAAACGGAGGGGCGTGGCATGTTCCTGGATCACATGACCCTGCACCGCCAATGGGAGCTCAGCTCCTACTCCCTGCACTGCTGCGTGTGTGGCCTCTCCACCAATCAGGAGCCAGAGATGAGAGTGCACATTGACACACACTCTACCGGGGGCGGAGCCATCACTGGGGAGACTGGGTTAGCACACACAAGCACGCACACACACACACGCACGCACAAACTTGACATATAACATTTGACATTAATCCTCTCCTCCTCTCTCCCTCAGATGCTCCTCCCCTTCTATTGCCACCGTCACCACCATCCCAGGAACCACGGTAAGCTCCTCCCCTGGCGCCTCCTCCTCCTCCAATGAGCATCGCTGTCGTATCTGCCAGAGGCTGTTCCCCGGGCAACAGGATCTCCTGGCGCACTTCCAGGGCCATCGCCAGGGCAACCAGTACCGCTGCGACTTGTGCGGTCACCTGACCCGGACGGCCAACAAGCTGGTGGAGCACGTGCGCGTGCACACGGGCGAGAGACCCTTCACCTGCGACCTTTGCCCGTACAGCGCCAAGCGCCGCGACAGCCTGCGACTGCACTGCAAGGTCAAGCACCCTGCGCACGCCAGCGCCTCTGGTGCGGCGCCACGCGACGCCGTGCACACGCACCGCTCGTACGCGCACGGTGAGGCTCAACAGCAACAGCAGCAGCGCTGTGGCAGGAACGGACAACTGGCCCACCGGGCGCTCGGCCACGCCCCCTCCACCGCTCCCTTCGCTCTCGCTCTGCGCCCCTCGCTGTCGGAGAGGCCGGGGTGGAGGGATCTGTCTCCTCTCCTCCCCATCACCACGCTGCTGTCTCTCAAACACCCTGTCTCTCCTCCCTCCTCTGGGGCGCCTCCTGCGCCAGTCTCTCCTTCCTCCTCTGGGGCACCCCCTCCCCCAGTCTCTCCTCCCTCCTCTGGGTCACCCCCTGCCCCAGACTCTCCTCCCTCCTCAGGGTCACCCCCTCCCCCAGTCTCTCCTACGTCCTCTGGGTCTACGTCTGTCAAACATTCCTTCCTGGCATACCTTGGTTTGATGGGGTCATCCTGAAGGCCTGTCTCACTCCCCTGCCAGTCCATTATCACTCCTCTCTCTCTGACACACTCTTCAATCACTCCTCTTTGTCTCACTCTTCTATCATTCCTCTCTCTGACATAGCCTGGTTAATAAACCAGACCGAATCTAATATACCGCGACAGTGTTGTGTGATATTAGTCTGGTTTATTAGCCAGGCTATCTCTGACACACTATTATATCACTTCTCTCTCTCTGACTCACTCTTCAATCACTCCTCTCTCTCTGACTCACTCTTCAATCACTCCTCTCTCTCTGACTCACTCTTCAATCACTCCTCTCTCTTTCTGACTCACTCTTCTTTTTTTTCTCTTTTTTCCCCCACGATTTTGCAAGCCATTTTTTTCACCCAAGTGTCAATTACCTAATTGATACCGCTACACTTCCTCTGCCAAACTGGGGGGCAGCGGACTGACCTCATGCTTCCTTCTATGCATGGAGTCCAAGCTGCTTCTTTTCACCTGACAGGGGGTGTTTGACTCACTATTCAATCACTCTTCTCTCTGACTCACTATCACTCCCCTCTCTGACTCACTTGTATATCACTCCTCTTTGTGTCACTCTTCAATCACTGCTTTCTCTATCTCTTCTATCATTAATCTCTCTGACACACAATTATATCACTCCCCTCTCTGACTCACTTGTCTATCACTCCTCTTTGTCTCACTCTTTCCTTTCTTTCTCTTATTCTTCTATCAGTCCTCTCTCTGACTCACTCCTATCAGTTGTCACTCTTTCTCACTCATTAATTTCTGCTTCATTATTGGGCTTGTTATTGTTGGGTATTGTACTCTCAGGATTTGGAGTTACTTAGAGGTAGTCGGACCATGAGCGAGACCATCGGCTAACACAGAAATTGTGGTATCGGATCGGAAGCGAAAAAAGTGTATCGGGACATCCCTAGTTGAAATAGATGACATGTTATTCAGATGTTTAGACTTTGCGAGGGGCTGAGACAGTACTGTAAACTAAATAACATTATATACAGTAGGAACTCGCAGTGCCAAATCAACCCCTCCGTGGGCCCTGGCGCTACACCAAATCAAAATAACCCCATGCACGTGATTCACGTGTGTGCAACACAATCAAGAACAACACTTTGCGTGCGTTCAGCGCACCGCCAGCACTATTGCCACTGCTCCCATAGGGCATAAGGCTATAGCTCCCCGACGCTGGATCTGCTATTTTTGAGTCAGTGGTTAAGAAACTGTTGGGCGACCAAAAACACTAGCTGGGGTTACTGTGTTGCGTTACATTGAAATCAGTGACCTATGAATACGGTTTTGATGGAAGCAACAGCTATACCATAGTCTCGCACAGGGCCCTGCAAGCTGTGGGCCCTGGAGCTCAAGCTCCACTAAATTCCATTGTTAATCCAGGCCTGGTAGGAAGAAAGAACAGGTGACAAATGTCTCAATACAGGGGAACAGTATCAGAATCAGCTTTATTGTCACATCACAGTTTTACAAGTATAAGAGTGTGTGGAATTCTTTTTTGTGCATAGTTCAGAATACACTATTCATTTTCACCACCATAGTATTCGCTCCCTTCACCCAACCCTTTTATCTCTCCCTCTCTCATCTCCTCCTCATCCATTCGCTCATCTCTTCTCTTTCCCTCTCTAACTCTTTCTCTTCTCTCATTCTCTCACTCCTCTCCCGTGTCAATCTCGCCATCTTCTGCACTTACAAAGACACTAAGTGATGATGTAAAGATCATTACCAATCCAAGGTACTGTCACAGTGCGGTGTATAAGAATGTTAGATAATGAATTATCATGAATATTATTGTTGATATTATGCTTGCTGCACTGAACACAGGTATGAAGGATTTATATGTATTCTGGTTTTGCGTCATGCTTGTGTGATTCTGCTGCATTTCTGCCTGCTTTCTCTCTGTCGCCATCTGTGAGCAGCCTCACGCCCAGCCTCCACTGGGGAGTGCCACTGAGCTTTGCGACGAACGTGACCTGTGTCAGCATTTGCCATGGTGAGGAAATGAAATCAATTCCTTTGTAATCAATACAACGTCAAATTGACAAAACACTGATTGTTTACCGCACGCAACACAATACCCTTGGTGGAGCGACGTTGTGAACCTGACTAAACTCTGGGCTGATTCTGTACTTACTGCATTTTCTCTGTGTCCTGCGCAAAGGCTGTACTGGGCTTTGCCTGATTTAATTTGTATTGTAACTATTCTACTAATTTATTATATCAATGGAAGGTGCTAAACACTTACTGAAATGTCAGAGCAACATTCACACTTGGACGCTGCCCAGTAAGACTGCAATCTTCTACTGTTGGTCACTGGGAGCTGCCCGATACAACCACAGTCTTCTACTGTTGGTCACTGGGAGCTGACCGGTACAACTACAGTCTTCTGCTGTTGTACTGGGAGCTGCCCGATACAACCACAGTCTTCTACTGTTGGTCACTGGGAGCTGACCGGTACAACTACAGTCTTCTGCTGTTGTACTGGGAGCTGACCGGTACAACTACAGTCTTCTACTGTTGTACAACTACACGTCAAATGCCTTGCTAAACGGGCCCCAGCAAATGT
This sequence comes from Electrona antarctica, assembly GCF_951216825.1. Taxonomy (NCBI): domain Eukaryota; kingdom Metazoa; phylum Chordata; class Actinopteri; order Myctophiformes; family Myctophidae; genus Electrona; species Electrona antarctica. Next base: position 16,813,545 of record NC_136802.1, read on the forward strand.
CTAGGCCAGTGGTTCTCAAACGGTGGGCCTCTGCACCGTGAGTCAAGTCCAGGTGTGCCTTGGGATTTTGTGACAACCACACATTATTGCAATATGTGACACTGTACAAAAGGTTATCGATTATTTATTTTTTTACCAGTATTTTGTGCACACTCATTTACCTATACAGTGGCAACTTCTATGCTCTAAAACAAATACATACCTGTACATAATACAGGATTTCTTTTGTTTTCTTATTTATTTATTTTTAAATATGGAGAAACCATAGACCGTGAAAAAGAAATGGACAATGGCGCCAATGGTTTCTACAGACCTATATGAAGCCTATTTTGCAGCGATTTCAAATCCGCCATCTTTCTATATCCAGTTGATATCCGGCCTGAAATGCAAACGAAAATTAAAACCGCAGCGAGGGCGGTTCTTCACTCGGTAGAACCAGTAGAAAGCCTGACTTTATCGTTATTTTTTTTAAATTAATGGAACCATAAATAACTAAACGCATATCATGATTTAAGAAATACTTTAAACTAGCGATTTAAAACATAACGTGTTTGTGAAAAGGTTTACTAAGGTAATAAAATAAATTGTAAAGTTTGCCCATAACCTCATTGAGATACCGGTACATTGAGATGTATTGCAAATGGTAGAAGGTGAAATAGCGACTTCTGCTGGGCCATTAATAGGAACAGCAGGCTGAACGAGAAGTGAGCTTCAATTCCAAGATTTATTGCCCTTTGGGAGATACAAGGTTTCTGCCCAAGGGCAAACAATACGTTCCTTGAGATCGTGACTTGTCCAATAGTGTGCATTGTGCACAGTTTGAAAACCACTGGTCTAATATGCCTCCAACTCACCCAACGAACTCATAAGAACATTCAGGGTTTCATTGCTAAATTCTGTACAGGTATATGTGTCCAAAATGGAAAAGAAGCTACTCCCTGAAAGTATACCAAAACACATGAATGTATTCTCAGAAACATCAATGTTTTCTACAGTTTATACACAGAACAACTGGGTTTCCTTCTGTCTATTCAGGGACTAGTTTAAAATCTGCGATACCAGGTGAATGTACGTAGCTTATTATAGCTGGTACAACAGAAAACCGGCAGTATTCCGGGTCACACTAGATCACTGGTTCCGAAACACTGGGTCGGGACCCAAGGTTGGGTCGCAGACAATTTTTTATGGGTCTGTTTCGTTTTTTTGGTTTCCTACACTTTGTTTTTAAATATTATTATTTAAAAAAAAGAAAAAAAAACATTCCTGAATTTAACCAAACAAAATAAGAAAGAAAATGGATTTACATGCTATGCTTTTTTGAAAACTTAATGGGGGAAAAATTGTTTTAATTGTTTCAGTCCCGTGACCTCACTTCGGGTCCCGACCCATAGTTTGAGAACCTCTGCACTAGTAGAGAGCCACAGGCAAACCACAGGAACTACTGTCTTTCTGTTTTACGGTTTAGATTTCATATCGACAATAATTCTACCACTAATGTTACTAAATGATGAACTGCTTACTTCTGTAGAGCCATTGAAGGGTCACTGCTCAATGTTGTTTGGCGGTGTATGTACGAGTACAGACAGTTGTTTGGGTAATTGGGTAATACATTTTCAAAATAACGTAAACTAACCACTGCCAGTGAGTTTACCATAGAATCTGCTGTGTATCGGTTTGGTGAAAGACATTGGTTTCAGGCAGGCATGTTGAAAAAGATGATTATTAAATAACGAATGGTTTGCAAAGAAATAGAGGGCAGTTTGTCTAAGCCTTCTGATACGTCTAGTGACATGATCTAAATTCAATGAAGGAGCTAAAGCTGGGTGGAAACACTTTAATGATGAATGAAAGAATTTAAACAATTTTAGGAGGTTCCGTCACATAGGATCATCAATGGTGGAAGAAGTACTCAGATACTCAGTAAAAGTAGAATACCACAATATACAAAATGTACAAGTAAAAGGAATGCGGAAAACAAAAATGTACTTGACTAAAAGTACAAAAGTATTCGCATCAGAATATACTTGACCAAAAGTAACACCACTCAAATGTTTTACAATAGCAGATCTACAAGCTCAAAAAGCGTTGCGATTTGACACGCTGTGTGCTTGTGGATCAGCTATTTTCCAAAAGCCTATACATAAAATAGGGCTGAAGTGATTAATGTATGTTTTATAATATAATAATTTATATCTGCAAAGTAATTAGTAAAGATTTTCAAATAATTGTAGTGGAATAAAGTACAATATTTGTCTCTGAGATGTAGTGGAGTAGAAGTTTAGAACATTGGGAAGACAACAGTAAAGTAAATGTTCCTCAAAAGTGCACTTAAGTACAGTACTTGAGTAAATGTACTTAGTTACTTTACATCACTGGATCTCAGATTGTCTGCGTGAGGCTAAAGAGCAGTTAACTTGTGTCCTGTAATTATTAATAATTATTATCTATTTCTGCTGCAAGACTTATTATATGGACTTGAAAAGCCATTGCTGACGATCAATTTGAGAGATAAACTTATTCAGCCTTTATTTATAGCGAAGATGATTGTTCAAAACAGAACAAATCTCATCCAATGAAACACTAAATGTTTGGTTAAAACCACATGGACCCTATAGCGTCCCTAATCCTGAGCGAACAATAGCGCAATGTTCCGCTTGACGTTTGTGACATTTTTTATTGACAAATTGGTCTTTGCCTCTCTAGGATAGATACGCAGGCAGACAGACAGACAGACAGACAGGCAGTTAGTTTCAAGGGGTCAGTACAGGTGTTCCATCGCATCCAGTCTCCGTTAGGGTTGGAATCCATCAGGATTTTAACGATTCCAGTTCTTTTAACGATTCCCTCTTAACGGTTCGATTCCTTAACAGTTCCCTTTAACGATTCCTATAGTGGGTTTCCGAATGGACCCTTACAGGTACCCGCCAGGAATCTCCTTCACATTTGAGTAAAGTATCACGCCCCTCTCGCGACTTTCCCTACTTGCGGGACTCTGGGGGACGAGTATTTACTATAATTGCAACTCGAAAGGGGGTGAGTCGGGGAAGTGAACTTACGTTTGACACAGCAACTTGCACGCTTTAGCACGCTCGGTGGTGTCTCTCGTGGCTTAAGTTTGCTTGAGATGACGCCCCTCTGTCACAGTCTAAAACGACTTTATCCCCTACTACTAGTAGAAGGGGGGTGTGACCATTTACTCAAACGCAAAAGAGATTCCATGCTCGCTTACAGGTCTGTACATTTGTACACTGAGTTATGGTGGTCCTTGAAATTTAAAAAGTTTGAGAACCACTGGTATTGTAATTGTATAGCAGGTTCCGGTAACGGTTCCAAATGTGATGGAACCCGTTCCGGTTCCTCAATGTTGGATAATGGTTCCTACGGTTCCGCATCCCAGCCCTAGTCTCCGTTGGATAATGGTTCCTACGGTTCTGCATCCCAGCCCTAGTCTCCGTTGGATCCGTCTCATTTTGTAATGAAACCCTGCAGATGTTTCATAGCCTTGGGACCAATACAATCAACAAACTTAAAATGTACAAAAATATTTTTTAATTTCTTTGTGGATGTTTTGAAGGTACATTGTTTCTTTATTAGATTTTTTTTTCTTTTCTTTATTTTCTTTCTTTACTATTTGTGTTGTTACCGTATATTGACTATGTATTTGTGTTTATTATATAAGAGTTCTTAAGAGTTCAGGAAAAGCATCTCATTTTAAAGGCGGCATTGTATGTAGTTTGGTACGACCAACAAAAAATGTCCGATATAATGCAATCATAATCATTGACGAATAACTTGTTTTAGAATATTTCATCACCGAAAAAAGTCACTTTATTAAATGTGTGAATGCTTTGCCTTATGAAGGAAAAAGAAACAGTTTGATTTTACTTCTTTGTGTGTTAAACATGTGTTGTGTTATTACTGGTTCATAGTATTGCTGGTTGGTGCACTGACAATGATCTATTCTACAAGATCACAATGTGCTGTCAGTGACGGCTCCAGAAAACTGACTGGGGGGGTTATGGGGGGCTGGCTAAAGTGGCTATTTAGAGCAGGGGATAATTACTAATTACTTTTGGTTTATATAGAAACCAAACCCCCCTGGGTAAAGCCCTGGAGCCGTGCCTGCTAAAATGTAGAGATGCCAGTATTTCTTTAATATTTTGTCAGTTTTATCTAGACTGTTACATTCATTTATCATCTCCACCAGGCTGAAGGCAAAGGTCTGTCTGTCTGTCTGTCTGTCTGTCTGTCTGTCTGTCTGTCTGTCTGTCTGTCTGTCTGTCTGTCTGTCTGTCTGTCTGTCTGTCTGTCTGTCTGTCCGTCCGTCCGTCCGTCCGTCCGTCCGTCCGTCCGTCCGTCCGTCCGTCCGTCCGTCCGTCCGTCCGTCCGTCCGTCCGTCCGTCCGTCCGTCCGTCCGTCCGTCCGCCCGTCCGTCCGCCTCGCAAACTGCTGGACCAAGCAGTACCAAAGTTACATTGTGTGCATTTACCAGTATGCCAAGAAAGTATAGTATAGCTTCTTTCTAGGTAGCTTTCTTCTGACAGGTAGGCAGGTTTGGTCATTTCAAACTATATTTTTTAATCTTGTTGCAAGAACAATGACTTCTATTTCAGTATGCTTATTTTACTGTAGGAAGAGAAAAAACTATATCTCATCAGTGATGTCATTGGTAGGCACTAAGCAGAGCCCACCAATGAGACGCACACTGAATTGTGTCATCTATAATGAGCATCAGTGAGGATTGATTGTTTGAGTGATTGATTGATTGATTGATTGATTGATTGAAAATGTATTAACAGTATGCAGAATGGGTACATTTCAAACGAAAGCACAGGTTAATACAAAAACTCCATGATAAAGCATTACACTTGTTTACAACAGGGTCCATTTTCAATTCATCAGAGTATTTAGAGGCGTACAAAAATATACACTTCTATAACAAAAAACAGGAAATCATCAAAACATCTATACACTATACAGTAAGGGGAAAAGGGGGTGGGGGAGACTCAGACTTTATTTACGGGGCCCAGTTTCGAATTGCAGCCGTCCGTAGGTGTCATTTGAGAGCAGTTTTGAAGGAGTTAAGGGATTCACATGTCTTATTAATTGATTGTAACAGTTTGCAGAATTACAGTACATTTCAAGCACAACTCAATACAAAAACTGTTAACTGTGAGTGGACGACACCATAAAGCGTTACACTTGTTTACAAGAGGGTCCACAGTTTTCAATTCATCATAACATTTAGAGACGTACAAATATACACTTCAATATAGTCAAAAACAGGAAATCATCATAAAGGAGGTAAAAAAGGGGAAAAAACATATACAGTGAGGGGACAAAAGGGGTGGGTGCCCCCACCCACCCCTTTTGTCCCCTCACTGTATAGTGATTTTACGGTGGCCAGTTTCGAATTGCAGCCGTCCGTAGGTGCCCTTTGAGAGCAGTTTTGAAGGAGTCAAGGGATTCACATGTCTTAATGACTGTTGGTAGGGCGTTCCACATTTTGGTGGCATAGGAGCGACATTAATTTAGTCCCTTGTTTGTGCCGAATCTGGGTTGCACATGGTTTGTTGAACTCCCTCTGGTGTTGTGGGTGTGGACTTCGTTGACATTAAGGAAGTATTTAGACAGGTACCTGTACATGGGTATCTTGGTGGTGTAGCGAATCTTGTGGACCAGACCCATTGCAAGATGCTGTACTCTGTCGTCAACCCTAAGCCATTCCAGCCTGTCAAAGTGGGCAGGGGTGAGGTGGGTTCGGGGAGTGAGGCCAAGTAGTAGCCTGACCAGTTTGTTTTGTGCAGTCTGGAGCCTTGTTTTAAGGGCCTTAGAGGTGCTGTCGTACCAAGAGGTGCATTCGAAGAAACCTTGTACGAGGGCTCCTGTTAGGGTCTTCAAGATGTTTTTGTTGACCAGTGAGGAGATCCTGTATAGGAATCTTGTTCTTTGGTTGACTTTTTTGATTACGTTGGTGGCCATTTTATCACCGGAAAGATTAGCCTCCAGGATGGAACCTAGGTAGGTAATTTTATCTTTTCGTGTGATAATATTGTCACCCACTTTAACCAAGAAGCCATCTGCCTTGCTGAGATTACTATTTGTTCCAAATAGAATGGATTCAGTTTTTCCCAGGTGTAGAGATAGTTTTTTATCAGCGAGCCAGGTGCAGATTCCACCGAGTTCAGAGCAGGGGCCTTTTCAACCTGCAGTTTGTTCCTGTCCGAGACCAGCAGTGCTGAGTCATCTGCGAACAGGAACAAATTGCAGTCTGTTCTCTCCCCTCCAGATAGGATTGCATCCAGCTCACAGTGCTCACTGATGTGCTATCAAAACCAATTGCTTTTAGCTTCTTAACCAGTATGGAGTTGTTCACTGTGTCAACCATGCCGCAGTATTTGCCAGCAGCATCCACCTCGTGTTTGATGTGGTCGCTCAAATAGAGGAGGCATGTGTTAGTGGAGTGGGATGTTCTGAAAGACAGATTGGAATTCATACATACATTTTTTTGTGGCAAGATACTTTTCAACCTCATAGACTATTTTTTCCATCACTTTCGAGATGGACCTAAGAATAGAAATAGGGCGGTAGTTGCCGGGGTCTAATTTGCTCCCTTTCTTGTGCAGGGGGGTTACAAGTTTGAAATCTTGGGGGACCTGTCCCTGTTTGATGGAGAGGTTTATTATGTGGGTGATTATGATTGGAGATGGCCGAGTCTATGAGAAATTTGGAGGGAATATTGCCGTGGCCAGTGGCCTTGTCGGGTCTTTTAAGTACCTCCTCAGTTGTTACCATTGTCAGTTTAAAATCATCTTTACAAACACCTAGGTTTTTGTAGAAGGCTTTGATGTGCTCTACACCAAAATGCCCAGAGTGGGAGGGCAGTTTGTTAACCAGCGTTGTTGCAATGTTTGTAAAGAAGACGTTTAAGTAGTTGGCTACATCAAGCTTGTCAGTGATGAGGGCCATTCGATTTGATGTTTATGTTTGTAAACCTGATTTTTTGTTTCTCTGCTGCCAAGGTTATAGAGCGTCGCAGTCCCGCCTCCTACCCTGGACCAGGAAATGAAACCCAATGCATTATTCTCATAGACATTTATTTAAAGACGGTTACGCCGCGGACAAAGCCAACTCGAGTCGTGACAACTCATGACAACACAAACAATATTTTTGACCAAACAAATAATTAGAAAGAAGAAAAAAACGGCAGGTTACAACACTTTTTTTGTTGTTTTTCTTCTTTGTAATTATTTGTTTGGTCCAAAATATTGTTTGTGTTGTCATGAGTTGTCACGACTCAAGTTGGCTTTGTCCGCGGCGTAACCGTCTTTAAATAAATACTTTAAGAAATGTCTATGAGAATAATGCATTGGGTTTCATTTCCTGGTCCAGGGTAGGAGGCGGGACTGCGACGCTCTATAGTCAAGACAACAGTCAACAGAGCATGAGTATAAGTTCAAGTTGAAATTGATACTTATATACTTCACTTGCAATGATGGAATTGAGAATATGAAAGTTTCACTTTTTGAATTACCATATATTATGGAATAAAATACACATTTTTTTCCTCACCATGAGAAGGATCTGACTGCAACACACACACACACACACACACACACACACACACACACACACACACACCTCTGTATTTTTTTGTGTGACATTGAACTTTTAATGATACTATAGAATAAGTGGTCGGGACATCAAATAAAGGATACTGAGCGCTCCCAATTGTATGCGTGATGCTACTTCAAGCCAAGGTAAGATCGGAGGAGGGAGATATCAAACGCCCCCGTGGTGGGGATGAGGTTGAGGTAAAGATTCGTTCCCATAGCGTAGGGATGGTCACGTTATGATTGGCTAGCTGGTTGTCAGGCGAAACCAACTTGGGTCATAAAACATTCTTGACTGATATGACTACTATTCCTTTTAAATATGTATGTGTGTGTGTGTGTGTGTGTGTGTGTGTGTGTGTGTGTGTGTGTGTGTGTGTGTGTGTGTGTGTGTGTGTGTGTGTGTGTGAGAGAGAGAGAGTGAGAATAATTTCTTGAGTGAAAGCTATATTCCCAAAGTTTCTTAATTTATTTCTTATATTATAGTTATTAGTATTATTATTTGTTGTTTTTAAAAAAACTGCTGCTCAGTCCCCCGCAGTACATGTGGAAAGCCTGATTTGTATTTACAGTTCAGTGCTCAGATCCGGTCTAGATCCCACCTACTGTATCCGGTCATTTCCACTCTAGCCCATAGAGTAGCCCCACGCGGACAGTTTCTGTATCCGTTCTAGACCGGATCTGCAACGTAGCAAAGTGAATTGATCTAGTGGAGCGATATGCGTCTTGACAAACAACTGGCCAATCACTGCGCGCCCGTCTCCCCGGCTATGGGATCCAGGGTGAAAGGGGGCGTATTGCTAAGGAGGGTTGGGTTGTTAGCCACCAGCTAAAGTTCACCAAGAACAAGAAGAAGAAGAAGCTATAAGCTAACAGTTTCATTTTGTAATAACATGACATGAATGTATTCAGAGAATCAAAACGACCTAAGAATCGGAAATCGTTCGTAACTAGCTGGTTAACAGTCAGTGGGTGGATGATAGCTAAGTTGTCCCACTGGTTCACACACTTCTAGATAAAGGTAAAAATAAAATAAAAAGAACGAAAACAAAAAAGTTTCAGGTTCAGCCCGGTTGTTTGGCCCCGGTCCGGTTGTTCAACCCGGGCTAACGCCTGTTGGAATGGACGGCGCCGGCGGCACCGTGCGGGCCACCGACGAGAGGGCGTCGGAGCGTGGCATGGATCAATACCTCCGATCGATCGGTTTACACCGCAAGAAGATCGCCAAGGACGGTTCCTGTTTGTTCCGGGCTGTCGCCGAACAGGTAAAAAAAAAGTTAAAAGTTGCCGGTTCGGTTCGAACCCCCAAACGTCACGTCAGCCGTCCGAACCGTGACGTTTGGGGAAGTTCGGTTATTGGCTTATATTCTGTCGGTGTAACTTTTGTTGTTAGCTTTTTATGTGTGTACCAGGGAACGTGTTTTAGCTGGTTAGCAACACAATCTAGTCTACGGTGTCGTGTAGCGTTCACATCGGTGACCTATCGAATCATGTGACCCAGGAGGGAGTTGGTGTATATATAAAAAAAACTAACATTTTTACAAGTAATTATTAAATTAACTAGTTGAATTGAAATACAATTATTTATTTAGTTATGTATTAAAGTCTTGCATGCATTTAAAATTAAAAAACCGTCATCGCCGATAAACTGATCAAATCGTGAATTCTTCCATATTTTCCATCCATAATTAGTCTTTGTACTTTTTGCAGACATTATGTTCTTGTTTGCTATGTAATTTGAGTTATTTAAAAAAAAAGTTTGTTCCAATTCCTGCTCTGTATATTATTATTATTATATTTTTTTAACGTGTTTACTTTCTAGGCAATCTAGGGTAACACACCGCGTCGTGTCACTGTTTCACCACACCGGGGCATAAGAATGTATGATGTGACTGTATTGTACCGATAACCAAAACCACCAGTTTCGCTGTTCAACAGCGATCCCAGCGGTCACCGAATCCGATAGGTCATTTGATCCCGTGTAACACCGTCTTCCACCCCTGCCTGGCTGCACGTGCAACATCCAATGATCTTAACCTGCTCCCACTCACTCTCATGATCTCATCTCATCCAAAAAAATTGACAGAATTACAAAATGTCTGCAACTTATATCCTAAACAACACCACATTTATATTCGCTTAGAATTGCATTTATTGCACCTTATTTCGTAAAGGGAATTATGTATTCAAAAGATGAAACCATAGAGAGACAGTTGGAATGTCAGGAAGTCGTTGTGGCATAGTAGCTATGGCATTAGGTAACGCACCATGGGTAATAACTTATGCAACAACTTTAAGCAAACCTTCTGTTGTCATACATTTGTTTTGGATCAATATTGTCAATTTAGCTAGCAATGAAACTTGAAATGTTGTAAATTTGCTCAAAACAAAAAACAGGCTACTAGTACTACTCCTGATTGAGTATTGTTTCAGGTGGCTCAAATGTTATTTTCAGATTGTGTGCTTTAATATAGGTGTCACACTGTCACAATAATAACATGAACCAGCTATCAAAGAGAGCCCTCATGATATTTCACAAAAACAGTGAACCCGGTAACAAAGACAACCCTGGTTGTAACCTCATGGTATTCCAGTCAAGTCTGCTAGTTTCTCTGTTGTAAATATGACAATCCACCCACTGACTGTTATTACAATTTCGGCATTTAGCAGACCCTCCTAATCCAGAACGATTTACAATATGCAAGAACAACACATGGTAATACATCAAATGCATATAAATGGTCATCTAGGATCATATGTAAACTAAGAACCTATCGTGCGTCTATTACAGTGGAATATCACAGCATTGAACTATAAACACTAGAATGCTGTCTGTCTACATAGCATGCTCTCTAATGACCGTGGCTTTGCCGTTTTGTGCAGGTGATGGACAGTCAGATGCTCCACTCCCAGGTTCGCAACAAGTGTGCCGAGTATCTGAAAGAGAACCGGGAGAGTTATGAGGCGGTAAGTGTACAGTAACATATCAACAGCACCCATCGTGACCTACATACAGTACTTGCACTGTACCACACTGGCTCCTTGTACTCCTTATATGGCTGTTCTGAGTACCATAATGCTTGCCTCAGACACAGTCGCCTCAGGCGGCCTTTAAAACTATGCCTAACCCTAAACTTATTTCTAACCTTATCCTCAGTATCACGCAGACCGCTCGCTCAGTCTGCGTGATACTGAGTATAAGGTTAGAAATATGTTTAGGGTTAGGCAAGAAAAAGGTTAGGGCGAGCGTGTCTTAAGGCAAGTTTTCCCGTTACTGCTGTTCTATGTAGAGTACTAGTAGTGAGCTCATTGGTCAAATGAGAGACAAGTCTTTGGACACTATTCGTGCTCGGGCGCTGTTGAGCACATCAATGCTGCTGCTGCTGTGCGATTAAACCGTACAAGGTCAACATGCAACCTTCCATCTCCCGGCCTGTACCCAGCGTATGTTCCAGAATGAATGAAAGACTTTATGTATGACGGTGTGTGCCGCTCTCCTCTCGATCATCTGTCTTTTTTCCAGCAATGCATGATGATATAGTGCTAGGTTAGTGACCATCCTGGCATCGGTTGTACCCTTACAGATTTATTGTGGGGTATGAGGATCCCACCGTAGGGTATAATATTGTCAAATAACTAGGGACAGCAGTGGCTCAGGGGTAGAGTGGCCAGTAGAGCAGCCACATGTGCAGTTTGGTGCGGATAGTCTGAGTATGAGGATAGTTGGTGTTACTGCGAGAGTGAGGTCCAGCCAACACCAAATCGGGACTCCTGGATCGCTGCCCTCCACACTTTCCTATCCTACTGCCCTCCACACTTTCCTATCCTACATCAGGTTCTTGAGCTTGACAGTGTTAGCTAAGCTGTCATGCCGCAGTGCGTCTACGTAGGTAGTGCGCTTCTTTCCCTTCCTGGTTTTGCCCTGGGTTGGCTCCCATAGAGTCAATTTACTTGCCTCAAGTTCTGGGTGTCTGTTACGAACGGGAATGAGTGAGTTAGGACTTTTAGAGAGGGGCGAGAGCGCACCACTGTAAGGGAAAAGGGATGAACCGGATTTACCACACGACCACTCAAAGTGTCGAGCCCTGATAAGACTGAATATTTATTGTCACCGGTGGTCACATAGCCACCTCAGTGTGGAGAGATGGTGCTGCTTGTCAGCAGTCAAAATATTTACAATGGTCAATTTCTATGTCAACATAAGAAAGTGATTATGTATGTACTGTTGGTTTGTTTATATTCTAACCATCTTAAAAACTAAGATAGTAATATAATACATGTTGCCTGACACGCATTGTATTTTTACTGGTATTAAGAAAATATGTATTCCTCTTTAATCACATTTGTAGTCTAAGCTTTATTTGTAATATTCAAATATATTCAAAAAAATAATAACGTTCAAATTTAGCATATTACTATGTACCTGGTCCTATGCCAGGGCCTAGTTTATGACCTATGCATCTTGAGAAAACCTCCTTCCCCCAACAAATTATTTAGCTCAAATGTGAAATGATTAACCTGTACATGTCCCTACATGTCATGCCCCCCCCCCCCCCCTTCTCCTATCCTCTCCAGTTCGTTGAGGGAGACTTTGATGAATACCTGGTCAAGCTACTAGACCCACAGGTAGGTGTGTGTGTGTGTGTGTGTGTGTGTGTGTGTGTGTGTGTGTGTGTGTGTGTGTGTGTGTGTGTGTGTGTGTGTGTGTGTGTGTGTGTGTGTGTGTGTGTGTGTGTGTGTGTGTGTGTGTGTGTGTGTGTGTGTGTGTGTGTGTGTGTGTGTGTTAATCTGAACATGTTTGTGTTTTACAGCAGTGGGTAGGAGAGGTGGAGATCCAAGCTCTGTCTATAATGTACAAGTAAGAACACTTCTACATTAAACAACTCTATTCTCTGCCTCTCTCTCCCTCTGTTCTGTCCAGTCTAACGAAATGTCTCTCTCTCTCCCTCTGTTCTGTCCACTTGTCCAGTAGTCTAACTAGTCCTTCTCTATCTACAGTCAAACCAAATGTGTCTCTCTCTCTTCAGTGAAAAACAAAATTCAGTCCAGGGTTCCCACAGTCATGAAATTCCTGGGAAATGTGTTGATATGAAATGAGAAAAACAGTTTTTTCCAGGCCTGGAAAAGGTTCCGAATTAACGCTTTGGAAATGGTTGGATATACATACATAGTTTTTGGCTACTGAGGTCAAGGGTCAAGTTTATTTATATGTCCCAAGCTGGGCACTTCATTTTACAGCAGATAATAAAAGCTCTTAAAACACATTACAAACAGTAGAACATACATAAACAGACATACATACGTATATACATTATCACAAGATACAGATTGTTACATTAAATATAAAGTGCAACTACTAGTTAACATCACTAAAATACTTTGGAAATGTAATGTTTTGAAAATGAATTGTTACAAATGTGTGGGAACCCTGTTAGTCTAACTAATTATCTCTCTCTCTCTTCAGTCCAAGTAAAGGTATTTCTCTCTCCAGTTTAGCTAAATGTATCTCTCTCTAGTCTTAACTACATGTCTGTCTTCAGTCTTAAAACACATTATGTGCCCTTTCAAGTTTCAATCTTTCAAAATAGCGACGTGGGGTGCCCATCCGATTTCGGAAATCAGAAATTTTCCCCAAGACGTGTACAGACGTCCTGGGCACTGCATGGGATAGTTTGTAGGAAGTCTTGGGCACAAATTGTGTTAACTATTCTCTCTCTCGTCTAACTAAAGGTCTCTCTCTCCACTCCAGTCTAAGTGTGTGTGTGTGTGTGTGTGTCTCTCTCTCCAGGAGAGATTTCATCATCTTCCAGGAGCCTGGTAAACCTCCAGTCCACATCACAGACAATAGATTCAAGGACAAGGTTAGGACACACACACACACACACACACACACACACACACACACACACACACACACACACGTACTAGGCTTGTTCCGATTGCTACAGAAACGTATTGATCACCAAAGTGAATATCACAATAGTTTTTTTCCTATGCCAAGACATTCATAAAGTCTGTGTCGGTAAATGTGGATGTCCAGTATAGAGGGTATGCGCATGCAGAAAGTGAGTGGCACATCGAGTGGTGTTGTTTAAAAAAAAGAAAAAGGTCCATATATGGGCAGAACCAGAACTGTAGTTTCGGCGAAAAGGGCGAGGTCACTTTTCGTAGGCCAGGCAGGGCCTCGGGCCAGCCCAGTTAGGGCCCAGGAACGGCCAGGCCTTCATTTTAACTCTAGTCTAGAGTTTGAATGGACCGGTATCAGTCAAAAGGGAGACATTGAAGAGGAAGGACGGGTGGGGTAGGATCAACATATGCAATGTCAGTTAAGGTCAGCTCCATATATGGAGATCTAAGGGTTTGAGGTCAGATGTAGAGTTGCTGGACCGGCTCCATATGTATGCAGATCTAGGTGATGATCCAGTCTTCTCCATGTATGGCTATTCAGGGTTTGATGAGGTCAGTGTCGTGATCTTCATATATGGAGACGGCACATATATGGAGCGTGTCACAAGGCGTGACGGACTGACAGCCATATATGGTGGCGTGACGTGTCACGAGGCATGACTGACTGATTGACTAACTGACGGACTGACTGACAGGTTTGGCAGGTTTTCATAGTAATCTACGGTCACAAAAACCTGTGTGTGTGTGTGTGTGTGTGTGTGTGTATTCCAGGTGCAGCTGTGTTTCCTGAATGGTAATCATTATGACAGTGTGTATCCCATCAGCCGCATGAAGAGTGCTGCTGTCTGCCAGTGTAAGTCTGCCTATTCAAAACATCTAACTTTATTTATACAGCACATTTCAGACATTAACCAATTTTGACCTGAGATCAGATTCTAAAAATGTCTTCTACATCCTGACAGTTTTCTGAAAAAGCTACGTTTCTATGTCAGTCGTTCTTCGATTAAAAAAAAATAGCAGACCTACAAGCTCGTAGCGCGCCACTCGGTGGCGCGCTATGAGCTTGTAGATCTGCTATTTTTCAATAGCTAAAGCATAACATAATGCTAACACCAAAAGGGGTTCCCGCCCAAAATGGGTTAACGTTCAGTAGAACTAGAATGCACTATACTGTACATTTACAGGGGAAAAGGAGGTGAGGTTGACCTAAGAGTCGTTACAGAATACAACAAAAAGAAAATTGGATAAAACGGAGATCAGCGGTTTTCTAACCTTTTTTCTGTCACAATAACCATTACAGATACTATTAATGTTCTCCCCCCTCGTGTTGTGAATGGCTCAAATGGAGAAAGTGAATAAAATAGAGAGAATTCATTCTTAGTTATTGAAGTTAAAGGTTTTTTCCGTGTGTGTGTGTGTGGGGCAGCCATCCTGTATGATTGGCTGTACGAGCACGTGTTGCAGGTGGATCGTGCGGCTCTGGGTTCGTGTAACCGGGAGCCTCGCAGCCGGGACCTCCTCAACGACGACACCATGGACCCCTGCCCATCCAGCGACGATTCCGACCACGAAGAAGACCACCAACCCCAGTGGTACGAACCAGGAAGTAACACGCAAATACTATATCAGAATATAGTGATTTAACCTTTTCACAAAAAAACTTTTTGTTTTAACCAACTTACACAACTTACACCTACAGTACATACCTTTAACATGAGGATGGGACTGCATAGATGATGTGATGTGTGTTTTGTGTTACAGGCTGGGGAATGGAGGCAGCACAGCGCCTAGACACACCCGCCCATACAGGGTAACTGCAGTAACACACACACACACACACACACTGATTGTCGTCCCCAGAATAGTCAGACGTAATTTACACAACCTACCTGTGTCATGTTTTTTCCCCCCCCATTCTGAATTCCCTTTTTTTTTTTGTCAAATAAGAACTGTGTTCCAAAAATGATGAAATGATCCCGAGTTTCACTCATATGGATGTGAAGAATCAACTGACAGTGAGAAAACTGCTGCCAAATTAGAAACAGACAAATAGTCACACATTCAAATATGAGTAACTGACCCGACAATATTGCAGAGGCAGTTTGTTTATTTTTGGACCACAATTCCACGATTCTAAGATGACCCAATGTTATTCTCCATAGAGTCAGGGACTTTGGTAGTCTATAGTAAATGGTTCCCAAACACTGGGATTGTGGGTCGCGGAAATGTTTTTATGGGTCGCGAGTAAATATCCCCTTTTTTGCATCTTCCAAAGGGTAAACATATTTTAGGTTTAAAAAAGTTAAACATATTTTCAGATGGGGGTCGGTGGCCAATTTCATATAATTTTTGGGGTCCAAAAGAATATTGAGCACACTGATATAGAAATATGGGTATTTCAGAAAACGGAAGACCTCTTTTTCTTTTTTTTTTTTACGTCGGGCCTAAATGGGTTTATCTGTCTGGTCTGTGTCTAGGCTGAACGTTCTTTGGTTTAATTTGGCATGATTTAAATGTGTGTGTGTGTGTGTGTGTGTGTGTGTGTAGGGGAGAGGTACAGGCCGGCCGTTTCTGTCGGAGCGAGTGAGACGCTCTCTGAACCCAACACTGTTCAGGAACGTCGAGTACGATGTGTGGGACAGAGACCAGAGAGGTAACACACACACACACACACACACACACACACACACTCTCTCAGATTGGTTAAAATAAAGTTTTATTCATAAAACACACTGAGTCAGTGTTCCAGTAGGTCTTTACCGTACAAATGCATGGCATAAAGAAAAAATATTGTATAGCAGTTCAACTGTAGTTTGTCTTTGTCAGCCCAACAGAAACTAGACTTCTGCATTGCTGCTGGGATGCACTTCAGTACAGGAGACAGATGTCAGGTAAGGTGCGTGCGTGCGTGTGTGTGTGGATTCACATTAGCGGTTAGGGTTGAAGTTAAGCCTGATTTTGTTTAGTTAAGTGCCGGTGCGGACAGTTCAGAAACCTGCCTACCAGTGACATAATCGATAGGCGGGTTTGGTCATTTCAAAGAAGATGTTAAACTTTCTTTTAATTATTTGTATTAAGAACGATAACAATGGCTTCAATTTCAACATGGTAAACTTCCAGGC
The DNA here is from genome assembly GCF_951216825.1 of Electrona antarctica. NCBI lineage: Eukaryota > Metazoa > Chordata > Actinopteri > Myctophiformes > Myctophidae > Electrona > Electrona antarctica. The sequence continues at coordinate 16,830,187 of NC_136802.1, forward strand.
TGTAGTTTCCATGCCATCCAGAATGCTCGCCTTAAAACACACTCGCCCACGTTTTTTTCCACCGACCGCTCACTCGGTGGGGCGGTTCTTGTATTCTTGTATAGTTGGTTTTACTGAGAATGAGGTTAGAATTAAGTTTAGGGTTAGGCATAGTTTTACTGGGGTTGAGTTTAGGAATAGGGTTAGGTTTTGGTAACCTGACTCCGCCAGATGGGCCAGCAGAGAGTACACCGGGTTCCCCCCCTCCTGCTGCCCCATCTGGCGGAGTCAGGTTAAGGTTTTGGCACCGTTTTACTGAAGTTAAGGTTAGGTTTAACCGTTTAAGCTGTTGAAAATGGGCAAAGTTCTCCTTTGAATATTAAATGGTGTTAAATATTCAAATTCATGAGCATTAATGAAATATCAACATCAATCATCAGGTTCGTCTTGACAACGGTGGGAGGTACCACAACGCTACCATCAAGGAAGTGTTGCCCGGCAACGGCCCTGTGACTGTTTTCATAGAGGAACTCAACAGGAAGTAGGTCACATGTACTTATTAACAACCACACTAATTAGATTCTCACTGTGTGTGTATGTGTGTGTGTGTGTCCACATGTGTGGGTGCACGCACACGTGTGTATACTTTTATATATATCGTTGCTGTCGGACAGAAACCTTGTATCTGCATATTTCATGTTCTTTCTTAAATTAACGCCCTACTTCGTCATACTACAGTCACATGAAAGTTTCAAAAATAGCTGAAATACAAGCTCAGAATGTGTTATTAGACAGATTGATATGAAATGCATGTGAGCCAGGTGTTCAAGTCTTTGATTAGACGGCAGTCTGTTATTGATTTCAGCGGTCATTATTCAAAGGTAACAGACCACTGAATTCAGTGATTGACCAATCTGAATCAAGCATTCAACCAAGCTGTGTAATAAGATTAAATATTTTTTCTTCTTTCATTCCTTGTACATTTTTGGACATACATCGTGTACTAAAGTGTGTGTGTGTGTGTGTGTGTGTGTGCGACTGTGTGTGTGTGTGTGACTGTGTGTGCGTGCGTGGGTAGACACACAGTGCCTCTGTGGAATCTGTCTCCTCTCGGTGACGACAACAGTTGGAAGACTGTAGTGGCAACCCGAGACACCAGGAGACTCAGTAATGGACACACATCTGGTAATCTCACACACACACACACACACACACAGCACACACACACCTGCGCTGTGCACTCGTACATCGCCCATTTTAACTATTTCGGAATGTTTTCATTTGATTGCCTGAAAAGTAACGGTTTTGGACGTACAAGGTTTTCCTCAACAAAATCTACAGTATATACAGATGGATATGTTGCAAAATTCGAGAGCTTGTAGATTTGATTCGAGTACTAAAAACCTCAACTGACATTTTAACCTGCAAAATACACAAAATGATATTCACAGTCACACGTGTTGATAAGAATTGTTGTGACTTGACGTCAATTTAGTGTATGAAGTTCAAATTTCGTTGTACATGTGTGTAAGTCACATTTTGCAAGTGATCAAATCTACAAGCTCTCGAATTGGGCAGCATCGACCTACATGAAATTAACGCTTTAGGAGGGAGGATAGAGGAGCCAGGACCGAAAAAAAGGACCTGAGGACACAGCCTCTGTCACCTTTTAAATCACTTGTGATGTCATGTCACAAGTCACAATCAATTGTCAAGTGTGCATTGCCTCCTTTATGCTGTGCTCATATCCTAACCCTCGTATGAATGTTCCAACTTGTTTCATTGATATATAAATAAATAAATGCTTTATAGTTTATTATGAATGCATTCGATCTCTGTCTCTCTCTCTCCCTCTGTCTCTCTATCTCTGTCCCTCACGGTCTCTGTGTCTCTCTTTGTGTCTCTCACCCACAGAGTGGGGAGAGGGAAGAGGACGGGGGAGGGGGAAGCCTCCTGGATCGTTGATCCGATCCACCTCATCTGTTTCCCCAACGGGTTTTACAGGGCGCGTGCAGAAGCAGCACTCTTGGCCCCCACAGGCCACCATACAGGACCAACCGACAGGAGGACACAACAGGTCTGTCTATCCACTCTGTCTGTATCCGTCTGTCTGTATCTGTCTGTCACATGAAGTATAAGAATACTTAGACAGACAGTGTCTCTACAGTAGCCAATCTCTTGACAAAACATTTGGGGCGACTGTGGCTCAAGAGGTAGAGCAGGTCGTCCAATGATCCATGGGTCGGCGGTTCGAATCCCGGCTCCTCCTGTCTACATGTCGAAGTGTCCTTGGGCAAGACACTGAACCCCAAATTGCTCCCGATGTGCTGGTTGGTACCTTGCATGGCTTCCGCCGCAATCGGTGTATGAATGTGTGTGTGAATGGGTGAATGTAATGCACAATCTATGTAAAGCGCCTTGGATAAAGGCGCTATATAAATGCACCATTTACCATTTGTAAACTAGAAGAATGTGTGTGCGTGTGCTGCGTGTGTGTGTGTGTGTGTGTGTGTGTAGGAGCTTACCAGAGGACGACATTGACTTGGAGATCCTACTCACCGATGAGCAATGTTTTCCTGCTCTGGTGAGTTTTTTTCTTCACATACACCTTCACAGTCCCGGGACCCCCTAGAAATCCCTCAATGACCCCTGACAAAGACAGATTGCTTGACTGACATTTAGAAATTTTGACAAATTGTGTCTCATCAATTCATCATCAGACACAGAGCCAAGGAGACGGCGGGAAGAGGAGAGTGGAGAAGAAAAACCGAAGGAACACGGTGTGTGGTGTGGGGGGAAAAAATAACTGTTTTGAGTTTGACATCTATATTACAATTGGCGAAATGTAAACAAGAAGGTGAAGGTCCTAGCAGAAGTTTTTTTTGGCAATTCTCCAAAGTTTTTCCGAAAAACAGTCTGCAAGGAAGTCGGACCCAGAATAGAGAGTATGCACATGCGTCACTTTTCCACCAGGACACGCCCCACTCATTTAGTGGCAAAACGTTGAGCAGTGTGTCATTTTTATGAAACAAAAACTCCATACAGCTGCAATGTTGGTGAGTTTAATACAATAAGATAGGACTTTTGTTTGGATGTATGGGCTGTCAAGTGAAGTTGCCACTCAGTAGGCGTTCCCGCATAACTTCCGGGTACGATGATGTCACGAGCATACCCTCTATAGAGAGGAAAGACACGAGGAGAGTAGACGGTGATGAATAAGAAAACACAAACGCAAGTCAAGTGTTCTAACTGTATGTTCCTCTTTGCATTCTACAGAAGAGTCCAGTTGACGACCTCAAGCCTCCATCACCATCTAGTGGTGAACCACCAAAGTCCTCCACTCCTCCCCTCACAGCTGCACCTGCTACCACTACTACTGCTGCACCCAAAGATAAAACCCCACCCTCCACCGCCACTGCTACCAGAGACAAAACTACACCCTCTACCACTGCTGCTACCAAAGACACCGCCACCCCAGCGCCTGCCAACGTGGACTTGGCCCCCGCTTACGCTAACTTAGCGCAAATGGTGGCCAATACGCGCACTGGTTTGATTAAAACGAGCGCTACGTTGAACGTGGCGGCCACCGCAGGTGGTGCTCAAAACCCCCTGTATGCGCCCGCCTCCGGCCTGGCTTCTTCAACGAGTGCGTCTTCCTACGCGTCGGTGATGAGCACCAAGTCTACCTGCCCCGCCATCCTTGCTCTCCTCAGCCCCGGCCTTCCGTCCGCCGTGTCCTCCTCCTCTGCTGCTCCGCCCACCTTCATCGCGCCCATCGTCCCTCCCCCTGTCTTCCTGACCCAGACCACCAACCCCCTCTCGTCGTCCTCGCACACCCACCCTCCTCTCCACCCTCCCGCTCACTCCGATCACTCTCATCTCTCTCTCCAAGCACAGATCTCTCACCACCACCAGCCTTCCGTCTCTCGCCTGTCCGACCTCCATCCTTCAGTCTCTGAGCCCCAGACTGCCGTCTCTCACTCCCAGACTTCCGTGCCTCAGCCCCAGCCTTCCATGGGGCACCCTTCTCACCGCCAGCCCCCCGACTCTCACCCCTCTCAACCCCAGCCCTCTGTCTCCTACGCGCAGCATCCCATGTCTCACCCCCACCCTTCTCTCTCTTACGCGTCGCAGCAGCATCCCGTGTCTCACCCCCAGCCATCTGTGTCTCACCCCAAGCCCCCTGACTCTCAGTCCTCTCACCCGCAGCCGTCTGTCTCCCCCCCACGGCCTTCCATGATGACTCACCCCCCTCACCCCCAGCCTTCCATGATGACTCACCCCCAGCCTTCTATGATGTCTCACCCCCAGCCTCCTGACTCTGACCTCCCTCACTCCCAGCCACATGCGATTCACCCATCACACCCCCAGGCCTCAGTCTCCCACCAGTCTCACCCCCAGGCCTCTGTCGCACACCAGTCTCACCCCCAGGCCTCTGTCACCCACCAGTCTCACCCCCACCAGTCTCACCCCCACGCCTCTCTCTCCCACCAGTCTCACCACCAGGCGCCTGTCAACAACAACCCGCCTCACTTCCAGCCCTCTCACCCTCACCACTTTCACCCTTCACCTCAAGCACAGTTTCAAACGGAACCCCAACAACAACAACAACAGGCCCTGAGCCCTCCTCCTCCTCCCCACCAGTACCCTCCCCACCCTCACGCCCCGCACCACGCCAGGGTGCCGTCGGTCCCCGCCGGCGCGGTGCCCCTCCACCAGCTGTCCCAGCTCTACATGGACCCCCTGTTCCCCGGCTTCCCCGTGGGGGAGAAGGGAGAGGCTCTCCCCACGCCTCCGCCCTACTCCATGAGCTTTAACGGAAGTGACCTGCCCAGGGGTGAGTTGTAGGTCTGGTCACCTTTTGCCATTATGTGTGATAATAATTCGAGCAGCACTATGATCATCATTTTCTATCCCAATCTTGTGTTCTGTGTTCCAGATGTACACATTCTGAGGTTTTTCTTCAATCTGGGACTGAAGGTAAGCCGAATGCTATATTTGTAGTGAACAGATGCTAGGTAATAATACAGTATGACTTACTTGTAGACAGACGATGCTAGGTTTATGGTTTATTTGTACTAGTAAACATGTTAGGTACATGGTTTCCTTGTAGATGGACGCTAGGTACAGTGCAGTATATGGTGTACTTGTAGACAGATGCTAGGTAGATGCTAGGTATGTTGTGTACTTGTAGACAGACAGGGGGTTCCAGTAGGTCCCCAGCTAAATGGTAACCAAATGGACCCTTGTATATCTTTCATTTTACGCTCTCACCCTTACAGGTCCATTTGGTTTCGCTCTCAAGAGTTAAATTATTGTTAAATATATGCATTACACAATTAGAGAATGTAGAAGAATTGTTATTTTGATCAATGTTTGCCTGTTTTCTCTCCTATGGTACCATATCAATTGCCTACAGCATGCAAAATATTATCCAACGATAACCAAATGATAAATATTCAAAGTTTTGGGTCTGAGAGGCTAAATCTCATGAAATGGTGGTCCGTGTGGCTCAAATGCTAAATAAATAATGGACCCTGATATGAAAAGGGTTGTAAACCACTGGTGTACCTGACATCTCCATATCGTGTCTCTCCACAGGCGTACTCCAACCCCATGTTCTCTCCGTACATGTACCTCCTCCCCCTGCAACAGGCGTACACCATGCAGCCCACCCTGCCGCACCTCTACCCCCCTCCCCCCGCCTCCCGAGACGCGTCTCCCCTCCCGCCCCCCTCTCCCCTCTACTCCACCAGTCCGGCTCCGCCCGCCAGCCCCCTGTACGACCACTTCACCCCCACTCCTCCTCCCCCTCCGTCCCACGACCCCAACCCTCCCCCTCCCGTGTCCGTGCCCTCGCAGTGGCACCAGCAGCAGCAGCAGCAGCAGCAGCAGCAGCACCTGGGCGGCGGCGGGGTCAGGCAGTTCTCGTCCTATCCCGTGGCGGGGGTGTACCCGTCTGCCGCCACACCCCCCTACCCCCACTCCCACTCCCCCACCACGTCCCAGTACCTCTATCAGCCCAGCCTGCCCCAGTACCCCACCTCCCCGCTGGGGTACCCCCCTGAGTTCCCGGGGGGCCACGGGCCCGCGGAGCAGCACCAGCCTCCCGCCGGCAGAGGCCTGCTGCAGGGCCTGGCACTCAGGCAAAGCCCCGGCTTCGCGGAGGCCTCCGTGGCCAACGCTAACTTTGCTAATGCTAACGGAAGCGCAGCCTCAGGTAGGAGCACTTTATTACATCGGTGGTTCTCAAACCTTTTTAATTCAAGGACCCCCAGTTCAGTGAGCGTTTGTTCACCTGTAAGTCCATTTGGTTTTGTCTCGGTAACAAAACTTCATAGGAACAATATTGGCATAACTAAGTAAACTAAAAAAAAATGTTTTTACATGATCAACGACAATAGCCTAAGTATTTATGATTATATTAGAGTATATTATGATTCTCTTAATGACTTTACTTTCAAGTCCTTTAGTTCTCTCGGCTCTACATGTTGAGGTGTTTTGGTATGAAAACCCACATTTAAAATTTCAACTGAAGCCAAACCGCTTGAAATTGAGTTTTTTTTGTTACTGTAAAATAATCTTTTGAAATAATTAAAATAATTTGTAGTAAACAAAAAAGAATGTTATTGATTCCATGTGGGAAAGCTTCATTATTTAATTTATTGTTCATTTGATTCTCTTTCTTCACGTCTTTTTCCATCTAATGGTTTGCTTGTGTTCTGTTCTGTTCCTCTGGTAGCTATGACAAACAATGGGGAAAACAAAGATGGCAAACGTGTTTTACCGGTGGACTTCAACCTAGTAAGACACAAATACGCACACACACATTTATGAATTTACAGTAACAGTTTTGGACATGCAAGGTTTCCACACGACAGTGACGATATGTTCTTCTCTTCAGGTCACATTTGTCTCTGACTCCTCCCACCACCCGCCACGTGGTTTTGGCCTGCCCAGATTCGCAGAAGTCCCCGCGGCGGGCGACGGCCCCCGCATGTCCCCGGCGCCCTGCGGCCCTGCGGAGGCGGCAGACCTCAACTGCTTCGCCCAGCCCTTCCAGCCGTCAGCCGCCAGTCATCATTACGCGGCCGGCGCTTACGCCGGTGAGGAGCCCGTCGTCCGGGGGACCACGCCCTTGTCTGTGGGGTGCAGCACGGAAGACGAGCCGCGGGAGGACGAGGACGAGTGCGGGGAGGAGGCAGAGCAAGCGGCGGATGCCATGAGCCACCACAGGGGGAACCGGCGGTACAACCCCCGCTTCCGAGAAGGAGGGGAGAGGGGTGGCAGGGGGAGGGGTCTGGGGGACCGGGGACGTGGACGGGGGGGGTTCAGGAGGGGTCGAGGAGGGGGGGAAGGGGGAGGAGGGGGGGAAGGAGGCGAGGGATCAGAGGAGAGGAGGGAGTACACTAGGGAGAGGAGGCGAGGTGGAGAGAATTACATGTATAATTATAACGCTGGCTTCAGGGGATATGGTTGGCAGGGCGGTCGAGGGAGGGGCTTCTAACCCCCCCCCGACTCGTACGCGGTCATGCGGCGGACGCGGCCGACCTGTTTTCGGCGAGCAGCCATCGTGCGACGGGGCATAAATCAGGCGTAACAACAACAACCCTCCCTCGTCGATGTTGGAATAGGGGCGTGTGTGTGCCGTGTGGCACAACAGCTGTTCCGTTTGTTTGTTTCATTGGACGAATGAAGCTCGAGGCTTTTTTTGTATCATCTAATCGCAACCGGGGGTTGGGGTTAAAGTCTGTAACACACCCATGGCACTTCGGCACTTAAGTACCTCCCTTTCCGCCCCCCAGCATGCATTGTGGCTACATACATTTGGTCCCAAGTACAAATTAAGCGGACGTGTTTATTTGGATGATTGGTTCTTTTTTTGCACCTTGTTTGGTAGGAGTCACGTTGGAACCCGCCTTCACGGCTCTACTTTACACTTTATGTATGTTCTCGAAAGCTCTGACCGTGTGCTTCGCATGTTAGTAGCTACAAGCAACTTAGACGCTTGCCATGTCTCTGCATTACCTTCCATTGACGGCGGCATTCGCAAAGCAGAAGTCAGATCTGGTCGTATTATTAAACGATGATAAACTCGCCAATATTGCATCTGTACGGCTAGCTCGAGTTATCCTCTTTCTTTGTCAGGTCTTTGTTTTCATCTATGTAAAGGAGAGCTTTGCAGATTGGCCTGTACGAGTTGGAGAAGGTGGCCGAGGCGGAAGTTAGTCTACTCTCCCAGTGCAAATGAGCCTGATGTGGCCTGTTTGAGCCGCATGACAACAACTAGGCACTAACACGATAACACGCAATCCAAAATGTGCCTTCCCATGCAAGAGGAAAGATCTTGCTGCTGTTTCGGTGGTTTCGGGACTTTTTCTGTCTCGTGAATGTGCTGTTAATGGAGGGGAGGAGAATGCAACTTACGTAGCTAACATCTAAGTTGCTTGCATCTAGCATGTTGTTGGTGTGTTCCTGAATGCCCTGACAGCCTGTCTGTCAAGTTGCTGGCACACAGATTCATTAGTTAATGCGGGACAAATCTCAACGACCACCCAATGCTTTTGTGCCTTGATAATAAGATAAGACCTGTATTCTCCTCATTAATCGTAAAAAGTCCTCTGGCGTAGATTCAACGGTAAGACGCGCGGCGCTGTCGTTGTCTTGCTAATGCTATGCTATATAAAGCACTGGTTCTCAGCGTTGGATCCTCCAGAGTCCACCGGGGTTTCCAAATGGATCTTTACGTGTCTGTAACTCTGAGAGTCCATTTGGTTCCATTTGTACTCTCAGAGTTAAATTAACATCCCACAGATAAGACATCTGTTCCATTTGTACCCTCTCAGTGTTACAGACCCCAGACTCTGAGGAATGGTGTCGTAAAGCACTGAACGGTGTACAGTGTTGTAATGTACAGTGTGTTTGTACGTATGTATATATATGTTGGTTTGCCTTTCAGTGGTGGATGTTTTTTGTATAGTCTTCCATGGGCTTTGTTCAAACGTTTCCTTCCTTTTTGTTCTATGAAGTTGGCTGGTTCTTAGCTCTGGTCCGTAGCGTTAGAGGTTCTTAGGAGGTTCTCCTTAATGCTGTGGTACTGTCATTAGTTTAAAATTTTAAAATACACTTTCGCTACTCACCAAAACAAAGACGGTTTAAGATGCTGAAAGCCTACTTTCCTTAGTGGGAACACCTCACGTCCAAAATACACTTTTTGGCCAGAAAATAAAATATTTCACCCGAAGAAAAAGTATGCTCCCTCTACTGATCTTGTCAATAGAAACTTTTCATTGAGCAGATTTTTCCTTCCGGTGGAATATTGTCTCTTTTGGCCAAAAAGTGTATTTTAGACGTGAGGTGGGGGGCTCTGAGTGTTCCCACTAAGGAAAAAAGTAGGCTTTCAACTCCTCTAAACTGTTCGTTTTGGTGAGTAGAGAATTAAACAAACCTGTCCAGGTGTCACTTATTAGACGATTTCAAAACCAGACGTAGAAGACTCCTAGACTGTTGCTGGAACATAAAATGTCTTCTTGCTGTACTTTAAGTGCCTTAAGTTCAGTCTTTTTTTCCCATTCCATTCTGCTGTAAGAAACCAAAGCTGTACAGAACTACAGTTTTTCTGGGTTTTGTTATTGTTGTATTTTTTTCTGTAAGTTTAAATGAATAAAATTTGGTTCAACTGGAGAACAGTGTTGGCGTTTATTGTAAGATCATGTTTTATGCAGTTAAAACATTGTTAAATTGTTAGTTTGTATATCCCCCCCAAGAGTTTTTTTTGTGGACTTGCAATGGTGTTGAAATTCAGGACCTTGGGTTGTGAAGCTAACACTATTGGGCTAAAATAGCCATTAGCCACTTGCCCAAATGTGATGACATTTGTGAAGACAACTATGGGTGTTTTTCGTGCAAAACTAATGCTTGCAATTGATTCAGAATCCTGAATAACCCCTAATTTGACATGTCACATGCTACTTAAAGCATAATTCAAATTTAAATTTTTGCCTTATATAGGTTTTCAATGGTACCCCAATGTTCAACCCCTGAATTTACCATGATCCCGATGCAATTTATTTTGGGTCAAATCTTATTGACTGGCCTATTAGGCATGGTTAAAGTCGGTATGATTGCATTTTTTTCAGTCCGTCAACCTCGAGGGACCTGCACAATTCTGAGAGCATCATTAACAGTATATGCCATGGTGCCACCTGCAACTTATTAACCTTAGTAATAATAATATAGTAAGGATTTGGCTTAGAGTTCAGGGTACATGTATAGGGTTTGATTTGTAAAGAGAAAAAGAAACATTTTGACCAATTAAACCCTAATACTTCTTACAAATACTGAAAATAGACAATCTACAAGCTTGTATATCACAAAAGTCCCTAAAATTTGTTAAATGCCTTTCCCAGAAGGAAACTTACCAGAATCAGGAATTAAACATATCCCCACCAGCCATAAAAACAAATGACTAGGAGGACATCAGAAGCAGAAATAAAAGGGGTAATGAAGAATTCATTCATTGTTTCTTCCTTGTAATGAATAACGTGGGTGAGTTTGTGGTTCATTGTTCTCTTTGTAATGTAATTTTATTGTCATCGTTTTGTATTCTATACATTATGCCATTCATTGACAGCTGCATTGTTTTAATTATCAATGAGCTCTCAAGGTGTTGTCCCTAGGGGTGATTTCATGGGGTCCCCAGCTAAATTGTTGATATTTAGGAACAAAATGGACCCTTGTAGGTCTGAAACTTTGACAGAGTGAAAATGTAACCAAATGGACCACACGGGTCCATTTATATACACTCACAAGTTTTGGGTGTCCGTAGCCCAAACGCACACCAATCTGAGGGTCCTTGAAATTAAACTGTTTTGAGAACCACTGAAATAGACAATTGTTAATGTTGGCTTTGTGTTGCGGCTCTCCTCACCGCATCCTCATAAGTTAAACGGCAACGCGCACTTTAAGAAAATAAAAACTGATTTTATTCAAACCAAGAAAACAAGTAAAACAGATGAGTGTTTAGAGAACAGAAACAGTGTGAGACGGACAGCCTCTATCAGTTTTCTTTAAGTTCATCAAAATACTCACACGGTTGAGTACTTCAGTTGTGCTGTATACTGGGGGCACAGCTAAGTAGAACTTTCCCAGTACAATCTCGAGCCTCCCACAATTTTCAAAAGCTTCTGTCAAAAGGGTGCGCTACAAAGTATCAAACACTTGCCATGGCATGAAGGGTTTGAATAATTCAGACACTGCAATAGTAATTCAAAGTGGCATTTTGTGTTGTATTTGGATAAGTCCTATTAGTTGTGTTTACATTATTTGATTTCATACAGTTTACGAATTTAGGCAATAAGCCAGATGTTTTTGTACGTGAAATGAAAACCTACATTTTGTATTTAACCCATTTAGACCTGAGGCCGATTCTAAAAGCGCCTTCTAAATCCTAACCTACGTTTTCGGCTTCAAAACTCAGCGAGGCCTCCTGCTTCAGTAAACATACATGGGGCATCCATATGTATTAGTCGGGCACAGCTTGCCCTGTCAAATGTGCCAATATGGCGGCCGGATTGACACATTGAATGAAAAGCAGCGGCCAATGTGGTGTCTACACTACTGTTGAATTGAGTACAATCGACCACAATGGAAACAAGCCCCCTGGGCCTTTTTGTGTTATCCGTTTAGCATAACCTTTGACTGTACTACCTGCCGGTACTGTTAAATCTGCTAATAAAATATTAAATCAATAAATCAAACATGTGTGTGTATATAGTACAACCACAGAGTAAAACCTTTTCCCATTGGCTATCAATTCATTGCTACAAACAGAAACAACCACAATTTGTGCAGTTCCCAGACTTTAAGACTCGTCCAGATGAAGGCTTGTAGGTAAATGTGTACAGGTGTACAGCATATAGGTGAGGAAATGTCTATGAATCATCTGATGGTTCGGTACATCATGAAGTCCACTGTGGTGCACCGTGGGTATTTTCCGATGGAACTCTCTTCTACGGGCGTGTAGACTTTAATCTGCCTCATGTGAGTGTCTCTGCCGTTCTGGTGGTTGGCCAGAACGGCTATCTGGATCATAAACGTACGGATAGGGCTGTTCGCCTGGAAGACAGACCGAGACAGACACACACACACACAGTGAGGTGACGTCAATGAATGACGTACAAATAATATCGTCGCTGTCGGGTGGAAACCGTTACTTTTCAGGAGATTGAGGAAAAAAAAGGAACCTCAGTCCTGTATTCCAATGGATCCGATGTAGTTATAATTTAATCATAAGCTCTATCTATCTTTAATCATAAGCTCTATCTAAATCTAAAACAGAATGAACTACTTTCACTTTGTCTTTCCAAATAAAAAGTTTAAATAGAGCATGAACTTGTAGATCAGACATGTCTTTGTGTGACTTGTACTTCGCTGTACAAGTAGGGGATTAATTTACAAAAAAGAATAAAAAATAACTATGGAGACAGGATTTCTGCCCGACACTGAAACAACACATTTTTGTATGTAGCATACATACAGAACAGATACAGTACAAAAGGTAATATTTACATTGTCTAATAAGGAGATGTGGATCCATCCACTGGGCTCCACCATTTCCAACTGCTGTAGAGAGAGGAGGAGGAGAAATGAAAGAAGAGTGGATGAGAAGAGAATGAAGGGAGAACAGTTAATACAAAGTCATTGTTTATTGGTTTTAGAAAATGGTTACAAAATATAGCATGAAAATTGCATATATTGAATATAATATTGGATATAATGTGATGGAAGATAGAATGGTTACTGTGATTTCTTGCAGGTTGTGGAAGTTGTTTCCGACTCGGACAGAGATTTTACTGGGAGTGTAGCTCTCATCTGACTTATAATCAGCATAAATGCACAACATCTTCACCGTAGTCTTCCTCCTGGAGGACAACAAACACCATCATCATGATGTCTGCCATGTAACCTCGCATCACCAGTCACCACCAGGCTTTCCACCTCGCAGGAAAGCCTGGTCTCATTAATTTATGAAAAACTATAAAAAGATGACATATGGAGTTTCTGTCCAACAGTGAAAATATTTTAGATGGACTGTTCCAACGATTTTCTTTTTTTCTTCTCGCTGATCACACTTTTCCCTGAACTGTGGTAAAACGTTAATGTTAAAAGGTGCACATGTGTAGGCCTATGTGTGAACTATACCTGAACTGTATATTAACCAGATGAGGCTGAGAGCCATCAGACTGCCAGTAGGTCTCCAAGTTATCATCCCTCAACTGGTCCACTCCAAAACCTGAGGGGGAGAGAGAGACAGATCGAGCGAGAGAGAGAGACTTTGAGAGGCAGTCAACATGTTGAATGATAACCAATCATTGCAACATACTGTATTTTCATTTTGTCAGTGGAGCTGTCATTATGTCAATCAATCTCACCTGGTTTACATGAGGACAGGGACCACACAGCCTGGGAGCCTATCTCTCGGACGGTACCAGTTCGCTCCAGTTGTTTGGGGTCCGCCCCTGGGGGGGTCTTACTTGGCGTGGCCATCCTCTAAAAACCACAGTTCACTTGTCAGCAGTGCGCTTAGCCCCATATGTGCCCTCTCCCTACGCTCATTCTGTAGCTCTCGGAGCTACAGAATGAGCGTAGGGAGAGGGCACATATGGGGCTACAGTGCGCTCAACAACACTAACGCATCGTTAACACAACAAGTCAGTTTATACAATAAGTCTACGATATTACAGAATGTAGCAGAATTGTCAAATGGTGGTCTGTGGCTCAGATGCCGAATAAATAGGCCGGATTGGAGAATTACAGTACATGACTCCATGACTGGCCGCCTTTCTTTTGTTTAATGTTATAAGAACAATCTTCAATAGGCAAAATAGCCGCAAGCAATGAATAGTGTTGGACTTATTTATTTAGCATAACATTACACACATGAATGGTGGTGGTTTAAAGCCGACACACACACAGGTGCTGCTTACCTGTTAACCTGCCAAAATATCTTCAACGTGTCCGTTCAGCGGCTCAAATGTCGTGTCGCGTTATTTAAATCCGAAAAATACATTAAAAACGTTCCCTTTTTGTTAGTTTTTTTCGCTTCTTCTCCTTCGAATCTCCCACTTCTTTAACTCAAGTTTGGTCGCTGGTTGGTGACGTCACGCCCAGTCGCAGGTTTTATTGCGTCATTACTGGCAAAGGTTGTATGGTTTGGTTTCTTTCTCCTAGGTGGTGGAAAGCCTGGCGAGGCGAGTTTCTCCTTCATCTACACAACATAATTAACGTGATATTAACAGAATCAATTAATTACATATAATATGTAATACAAATACATTAAATAGCTATTCTAAGCCTTTATTTGTCTTTTTTATGAAAACTATTTGTAACTATATTTTCTTAGGTGTCTCTGGTCTGGTGACTGGTGTTGTTCTTTGTTTGTATGTATTTATTTTATTGTCAATAACGATGTTTTACAAAAACAACGATGATTTTACCGCGTCATCCCGCCGCGCCCGCGTCTTGGCTTCCGACCCTTCCGACCATAGATATATATATCTATGCTTCCGACCAGCATCAAAATTGACTTTAGACTTATCCCCATCCGGTCTAGAGCGGATACGAAACGAGTCTCTGCGTTTGTGTGTAATGTGTGCGTGGAAATGACCGGATACAGTGGGCGGGCTCCAGACCGAACAAAAGCACGGAACCAGGGTTTTCCACGGGTACCACCATGTCCGTTTATTATAAGCGACTTTGTGCTTGTTTTCTGTAAAGTTGCTTATTGGTAGTTGCGGCTTGCGACGTTTTGGGGGGTTTGATGAATTGAACAAGGTGGACCACTGGACCCTCTTGTAAACAAGTGTAATACTTTATTTGGTCGTCCACTACTCTAAGGTCCACTCCCCTCACAGTTAACAGTTTTTGTATTGAGTTGTGCTTGAAATGTACTGTAATTCTGCAAACTGTTATTAAATACTTCAATCAATCAATTGTGTTGTTTCTAAAGTGCTGTTGCTTATTTCGGGCTTGTTTAAACCAATAATGTTGTTTAAACCAGTGATTCACAAAATGTTCATGTCAAATTTTCAATGACCCCCAAAATAATTATGTATTTGTCATTGTGTCTGCAGAGTGCAGACCCACATCTGAAAATAAAAATATGTTATGCCAGGGACAAGATTTGTGTTTTAAAAATGTTAAAAAAATATTCCACAATTACATTTTATTTATTTTATTTTGTATTGGAAAGAGCAGATCTACAAGCTTGAAGCTTGCAACGTGTTGCGAGCTTGTAAATCTGCTATGCAATTTTCAAATAGCCCAAGCCTAGTTTCTGATTAATTGAAAATGGTGGACCCTAGAAGTCACACTCTACTAAGTAGCAGTTTTTAGATGTACTTGTGCTTTCGTTTGAAATACCCATTCTGTGATTCTACACACACTGTGAAATAAAAAAATGTAATCAATCAATAGTGGCTTCCTTTGGGCTTGTTTTCATAGACCTGGTTGCTTTAGTCCGGGAGCTAGACCCAGCCCTCATATCAATTTTTGCTACCTTTTTTTCACTATTATTTCCTGTTAGCATATACCTTGGGCCATCTCAAAATGAAGGGACCACTCCCAACTCGGGGCCGTTTGGTTTCAGGGGCCCAAAAACCCCTTTTTTGGTATATGTCTCTGGCGAAATTGTGTAAAGGCAAATAAAAATTCACTAAAATTACATAAATACACATGGAAGTGTGAAATTTGGCATGGAGTATCCTGACACATAGGGGTAAGTATCAGAATAGGATTTTGGGGCTATCTACCATTGTATTCTTAAATATGACCTACATCATCCTCAGAAACACAAAAATATACACTGTCCGTTTAACAAATAACAACAAAGATGGTTATTTTCCAGCACATTAGGGTGAATATAACTGCCTCACTTGTATATAGAAAACTTCCCATATCATTAAGCTTCAATTTAAGCCCAAGATGACCTCTCTATCTTGAAGATTACTCTTTCTGTGGCCAAAATGCTGCACTATACCTCAAATCGGAGACATTTTCATTATCAGTCACTATAGCCTTCCAGAGTCCTAGAATGTAACAATAGGTTCACATGTTCTGCAACTACTGCTGTCTGAAGTTAGAAACATGAATACTACAGCAGGAACACAAATGCCTTTTATTATATTTATATTTATTTATTATATTATATGCACATAATAGCTTGTTTCAGTACATAGCCTATCAATAGTCACCCAAATCAATGTGCACCCAAATGTAACAGTGACCGAGTTAAAGACAAAGGGAGACACAACAGAAAAATACTGTATGACAAGGGGGCATCAGATTCCTTGTTTTTCTTTTTCTTTCTTTTTTTCATAATTTATCAAAGAAATCAAAGAAAACAACAAAAACAACCACAACAAAATAATTGTTATACCACTGCATATTTTAAACCTTAAATTCACAACCCTTCCATATTGACAACTACTTTAGGTTTATTCATCAGATTCATCTTCCTCCTCCTCTTCATCATCAGAATCATTCATATGTGTATGAATTTCTTCTAGGTCATCCTCGTCTGTCCCCTCTTCAGACAACACATCAATGAGGGCTTTGGGGATGACGTCACCTTCAAACCATTGAGGCTCTAGTTTGCCATTTTCTGAGTTCAGATGAAACCCATGGTCAAGAGGTGATGGAATTTCTGGGTTATTCTCATGAGCCCTCTTCCAGATGCATACCTGGAAGTTAACTCTTTTGACATGCTGCAAGAGGACCCTCTTGCATGGTGGAAAAGTTGAAAGGTCAAGGGAGAGACCTGGTCGAAGCTCGAGGCTTGAGCCACACATTTTCTTCACCTTGATCTCTCTTGCCTCATCCACACGCTTCACTCGAGGACCAAAGCTATAGAGGCGACAGGTGAACTCTTCAACACCAGTTAGCACAAGCCCATCAAGTTCCCAAGAGTTCCCCACTGCGGCAAAGATCTGAATGAACTTAGAATGCTGATTCAGAAGCTTGATGGGTCGCACCTTTCCTTTGCCTTTGAATGCAGAGGTGCAGTCAGCACCAGTGAAGGCATGCAAGGCCAGCAAAGCTGAAATATGCTCTTGTGAATAATCTTCAGCCAGCTGGTTGATGTTAATCAGCTTATCTCCCATGTCAAATATGACATCGACTGTGAAGGATTTGGCATAATAGAGGAGAATGAAGAAAATGTCAGAGTCTCTGGCTCTGACTCGGACAGTTTTGATGTGAGGCATTGTGCTTTGGATGTGATTGATGTAGATGATCACCCTCACATCAGTTTCTTCATGTGTTGAATTCAGATCAGGTAGAAGTGCTTTGGAAATCACTCCAGCTTGAGCTTCTATCCTGAAAGCTTGACCAGCCTCAATGAAGATGATGGGCCTTCGGAGTATCTCTTCCATCATATCTGGAGAGCTCCAGTGCTCGAGAATTAGATGTATGAGTGACTTCTTGTTGTCATCATTTGTGAGGAAACCTTTCCAATCTGCAGGTCGGCGAACATTCAGACCATTAACTATGTACCGCTCACCACAACCTCTGCGATCCCTCTCAGCTGATTTTGGTGAATGAAGTCGGTCAACATAAGTGTCAGTACTGAATACTGTTTCTGCGGCAGTAGGTTGACTTTTGAAGATGCGCTCTGATATAGTCTTCATTGTCTGGGGCACATTGCTCATATAAAATGTGGCATTACCATGAGACCACATTGACCACGAGAAGGGAGCTCCACTTTCTCAGCATCTTTGATCATGTAGTTCATCCCTTGTGCTTTGTTGGTTTTTGCAAAGAATCCGTCAACTGTTGAGATGCTATATGGAGTCAGAGTCAGTGGGTAGGACATCAGGTCAGAGATGCTGATTTGTGACCTTAGTAGTTGGGATTTGATGAAGATCTGAAAGATAAATCCACTTGTCGCCTTATACTGGATCACTTTCTGGTTTGATGCCACAAGCTTCCTTTTAGGTGCAGTGGAAGACATCGTCTTGAATTTGTTCCGCTTGATAGGTTCGAAAAAACGGATTTGTTTTGCAATTAGTCGATTACTGATGAACTGCTCTTTTTGAGTTTGGCCATTTTTCAGAGCATTCAACACATCATAGCGCACGTCTTCTGGCATAGCTGCTCCTGAAGACAGACTTGTCAGTGGCTGATTAGTCTCAAGCTGAAATGGGTTGATGAAACTCTGAAATGCTTCTATTGTTTGCTGCACTTGCTTCTCAGACCGAGTGATTTGACGTGGCCTTAGGTCTCTGTGCTGGTTTTCAGAATGCTTACTTTGGCAGCTAACCATATTCCACATCTCCTCGACAAACTCTCCTTTAGCATGGGCAGTCAGGATGTGACGTTGGCTTGCTTCATAATTAGTGGTGATTCCACAGATCCCAGCACAAGATGTCCCAGAACCTGATTTTGACTTAAGCCATTTCATCGCTGTCTCCTCCTGATTGGCAGAGGGACTAACAGGACACAGATGGAGATAACTATCTAATAATCACAGGGGGGTGAGACAAGGCAGGTAAACAGTGACTAGGCAGACAGGAAACAATAGGAATGATACTACAGAATAAGATACAGAACACAAAGGCAGAATAAAGTATTTATGTTTCTAACTTCAGACATCAGTAGTTGCAGAACATGTGAACCTATTGTTACATTCTAGGACTCTGGAAGGCTATAGTGACTGATAATGAAAATGTCTCCGATTTGAGGTATAGCGCAGCATTTTGGCCACAGAAAGAGTAATTTTCAAGATAGAGAGGTCATCTTGGGCTCAAATTGAAGCTTAAGGATATGGGAAGTTTTCTATATACAAGTGAGGCAGTTATATTCACCCTAATGTGCTGGAAAATAACTATCTTTGTTGTTATTTGTTAAGCGGACAGTGTATATTTTTGTGTTTCTGAGGATGATGTAGGTCATATTTAAGAATACAATGGTAGATAGCCCCAAAATCCTATTCTGATACTTACCCCTATGTGTCAGGATAATCCATGCCAAATTTCACACTTCCATGTGTATTTATGTAATTTTAGTGAATTTTTATTTGCCTTTACACAATTTCGCCAGAGACATATACCAAAAAAGGGGTTTTTGGGCCCCTGAAACCAAACGGCCCCGAGTTGGGAGTGGTCCCTTCATTTTGAGATGGCCCAAGGTATATGCTAACAGGAAATAATAGTGAAAAAAAGGTAGCAAAAATTGATATGAGGGCTGGGTCTAGCTCCCGGACTACTTGTTTCTCTTGTAAGACCTGGCAACTTGACGTGCGGTGACGTGAGGTCACTCAGTCGCCATCTTTCTTCCCACGCAGAGCTCCGTCACACTGCCGGCTTTTTTCTGCTGAACAAGAACACGTTGCTGTAAAAAAACTAAAACAGCACTTTAATTCACCCACATTTCAATCTTATCTGCGCCGAGACGGGCTTCATCTCACCACCGAACGAGTCGTGAGCCGCGTGGCCGGCGGGTCGGGTGAGTTTGATTATGATTTGAAACGCAGGAGATGAAAACGTAAAGGTGTGTGTGTCTTTACCCACACACAGCAGCTGTCAAATTATACTGGGGCCTTATGTGATGGAGACTGGTTATTACTAGCTGACTGTACTTTTAACTTGACTTGTTACCACGCGTAGGGGGTAACCGCCGTTTAATTTGACATGTTAACGGGTAACTGTCGTTTAATTTGACTTTTTAAACGGGTGGCTTAGTGGCTAGTTTATCTTGACTTGTTACCCCGTCTAACTGTAGCGTTTAGTTTGATGCTAGTGACACACTGATGCCATTAATGACTGTGATGGATTATTGTAGATTTAAGTACTTTGATTTGTTACTGCCTGATGTAGTTTTAGTTTGATTCGTTACTAGCTGTGTAGGTTTGTTTTGAGTAGTCACTGGCTTACTTTGACTAGCGATGCCGTTACACGTGATGATTGCTGAATACAGGCTAACTGTAGATTAGGGTTGACTACAGCAGTCTAACTGTAGGTTAGGTTTGACTTTGACTAGTTACAGGCTAACTGAAGGTTAGGTTTGACTAGTTACAGGCTAGCTCTGGTCTGGTCCATAGCTAGCTGAGCTCTAAGAGCTATGGACAGTTACAGGCTGACTCGTTATGCCCATATGTGATGGGGACTTACTGTGTAACTAACTATTGGGTTAATTTGACTAGTTTCTAACTGTAGATTTGACATGTGATACATGTTCAGTTCAGTTTGTAGAATGGGTACAGTGCAAAAGAAAGTACAGGTCAATACAACAACTGCTGCTGTGAGGATATATTCAGGAAAAGCACTTGTTTACATCAGGGTCCTCCATTTTCAATTCATCAGGACATTTAAAGACAGACACACACACACACATACAGTTAAAGAAAGTAAAAAAGTGATGTGAATACTAGTGGTTATTGTGGTGTTGTAAAGGGCAAGGCCCAGGCATACTACTAACCTTTTCGGTGGACAGAAAAACAGAGAGAAATGTGTTGGGGTGAGTGGTGGCTCGCTTATCAACTAAACTGGAGTATGCGTGGGCCTTTAATTGTGAATTAAGTTTGACTCATCATGGTGTGCGTGCGCATGTGTCATGCATGTGATGTCAATATTACATGTGATGGAGATTAGCTGTGGATTAGGTTTTTTTTATAGATTTTTTTTGGGGCATTTTCATAGTTAGCCTGAGGTCTAACAACCCGGGCCTGAGAAGCTATGCACTTTACCAGGTGATACTATTAAGAGTCTGTCATGGGCCGGCTTGGCGGCTTGTTTGTTTTTTATGATGAGCACGGCTGAGGAAGATGGAATTATAGCTCTATAATTCCATTTTCTTAATCATTGCTATATATAGGGTGTTTGGTGTTTGCTCAGAAAACGGAAAATGCCAATTTCATCCAGAAGGGTGAGAGAACTCATGGCGGATATACAGGAGCAAGTGTAATTTGAAGTGATGGAACAAAAAGCTGATGAATGAGTTCTAGTTTTCTCTTCTGAGTGGATGAAATTGGTGAGGTGACCCACCTGGGGAGAGAGACCTGTTACTGAACAAACATGAACCTTTTGACCAAAATTGTTCACTCACAATGTATGTGTAATTACACCTCTAACCCATTAAAACCAGGAAAGCATCTGCCAGAATAATTGGCCTCAGGTCTTAATGGGTTAAACAACCTTAAAACCGGTTGGTGGAATGCAAATAAGAGCAATAATGTGATATTTTTGACTATTATTGACTATTGATGATGGTTTTGAGGGGCGCCAGCCCCTTCTAGACACAGGTTTAATGTTCGTCTTTAGTTCAATGTTTGTTTTAATCAACATGAGTTAGACTTTAAGAATGTTTCTCTGTTGCTACACTTAAAACAATAAAATGGTGAACCCACAGTCTTATTGTATATGACGGTGCTATTGAAATATTTGGCATAAATATCAACTTATTACATTTTGTCTGTAACGTGCAGCTATAGTGTGCATGTGCATATGCGCCCCACTCTGGTACTTGCCGCCTATACCCAGACTACATTTGTTTCCAGGGAGAAAGAAATCTGATTACGTTAAATGCGATGGGGATTGGATTGGACTAGTTATTGCTAACTATGGGTTATTTTGATTTCTGATATTGCTTAAAGTGATGGGGCCTAAGTAGTTACCAACTAATATGATGGGAACTAGTTACCAGCTAGCTGTGAGTTAGTTTGTTTTAAATGTGACACCGGTTTTCTCCAAAATCGATGATTTAATTTAAAATCAATTATGTTTTAAATAATTTGTTAAATCACTTGGTTTGATCACCTGTTGCACCCCTAATGTTGATCTATATTTCCATATAATCTCTATGAACCAGTCTGTGTATCTACTGAGCGTGTCGGACAGTCAGGTCATTCTGTCAGCAGAATAATGGTGTTCTATGGATGGTAGCTCTGTCTTTCTGTTCACACCATACACTCTTTTGTTCATTATACACAATCCTGCAATACAAAGGCAAACAGTACAGTTACTAGTCTGCTTTAAATGTCAGTGGTCATCATGACTGCCTGGGGTTAGATGGATCATAACGTTTAATGTTACTAAAAGCTAAACTAATCTATTTCATTTTAGTGTTGTTTGTCTCCGTAGGACAGACATGCAGTGTTTCGTCTCCTACGGTAGAACAGACATACAGACAGTAGAGCAGTGCTGCACGATTAATCCGAAAAAAGATTGTGATCTCAATTCAAACACCTATGCGATCTCATTTCTAAATTATGGTGATTCTATGAGTCTATGACGTCATGCTGAATTAGTGTTTGTTTATTTGGCTTCTAAATGCAGGGCAAAATTACGCTATAAATGTTGTGCCATGATCGCATGCAAATGCTTTAGTGAACTTTCTCCTCATTACCACTAATATCATATGTAAGGACCCCGTTACTAGGCGCCACATTTTGAATGTAGTAATGTTCAGCAACTATGGACTAAAGACAATAAATATTTTCATGGAAAAATAATCGAAACGTGTGAGAATCGAATCGTGATGGAAAATCGAGATTCACATTTGAGCAAGAATCGTGCAGCGCTGTATGTCACCATAGGACAGACATACAGGTACTGTCTGGTAGTTGTGTTGTTTGCCTCGTTCGGACGGGCGGACGGACTTATTACATAATCATCTAATCGCAATTATTTTAGATAATCGCAAGAAGCAGCATTATTTTGTCAGTGTTCATAATCGTTTCCATGTTGACAGATACATAAAACAAAAATAGCAGAACTACAAGCTTATAAGTTATAACTAACTTACTTAATTACGGACCTTATGGTATGTAGACTTGTATATTTAACAGGGACAATACAAAAAAACAATGTATCAAGTTATAAAATCATGAAACCGTTGCATTGTGTATGGGGTTTATAGCCGAGGCTAGTTTGTGACCCCGATCCCTGGTTAGGCCAGTTGTAAGCGTGTAGATCAGCTAATTTCTTGGTATATTTCAGTTGTCTGTCATATCTGCCCTGTGCACTTTTTCATTATTTTTCATTATTTCATCAATGTGTATAATGGTGATAGCCCTCTCTGTCTCCCTATCTGTCCTCTAAACACAGCCGTGTGTCAGCAGTGTCCCAATGTGTCGCAGTGAATGTGGATAAACAGAGGTTTAAGCTGACCTATCTCTCTCCCTCCCCGTCTCTCTTTTAGCTGCTGTGCATCATGGCGGATAAGAACACAAGGATTGCCATCGTCAGCCATGACAAGTGTAAACCCAAGAAATGTCGACAAGAATGCAAGAAGAGTTGTCCTGTTGTCCGCATGGGTACGTATGTGTGTGTGTTGATGTGTGAGTATACACAGGTTTCAAATGATTTTTCTTTTTTGAGGGTCGCTAGCCCCTCCTATGCACAGTTTGTGTGTATGTCTGTGTGTCTGTCTCTGTCCGTTTTAACACGAATGTGCTCAGCTGATTGGCTGACCATGGAATGTGATGTACGATGATATATGATAAGAGCGCCCCTCACTTCACACAAGTGTGATTTTGTTTTTTAAACTGAGGGGGCACAATTTCTGAACCACACATGTATACTTCATGTATATCTTTAATGTAAGTGTTTTATTCATGAATAGTTATTACAAAGTGATGAATACTCAGGCTCATGGTCTGAGGTTTGTAGCTGACGTTGAGGATGGGAACCTCACCTGACACTGTGTGTGTGTGTGTGTGTGTGTGTGTGTGTGTGTGTGTGTGTGTGTGTGTGTGTGTGTGTGTGTGTGTGAGTGTGAGTGAGAGAATGAGTGTCATAATCGGCATTCTCACGTTATTGCTTAATGTGTAAATCGCTCTGGATTAAGAGCGTCTGCTAAATGCCTAAATTGTGTGTGTGTGTGCGCGCACGCTTACAGGTAAACTGTGTATAGAAGTCACTCCCCAGAGTAAGCTGGTGTGGATCTCTGAGTCGCTGTGTATTGGCTGTGGGATCTGTATCAAGGTAATAACCACCAGTGGTGGAAAAAGTACTACTTTAATAAAAGTATCAGCAATGCAATATAGAAGTACTCGTTGCAATTAAAAGTACGAAAATATTGTCATAAAAAAAGTACCAAAAGTAAACGTAGTCATTATGCTGAATTTCAAGTTTTCAATTGTATACAAATCCTTTGAAAGTAGCAGATCTACAAGCTCACAATGCATCACATCGTGAGCTCACATTGTGAGCTTGTAGATCGGCTATTTTTAAATGGCAGAAATGTGGTTCATGTATGTTTAGTAGTAGAAGTAAGTATTGTAGCTTGGAAATGCTCAAGTAAAGTGCAAATACTTCAAAATTGTACTTAAATAAATGTGCTTTCCACCACTGAACCCTGTTCTGTAGTTTCCACATCAATCAAATACATGTACTTTATAGTAAATAATTACATTTCTGTATATGATCATCAAGCTGGCTGTGCAGGACAATGTCTATGTACCTTGATGTAGTAAAACGTTCTCTCTCTGTGTGTGTGTGTGTGTGTGTGTGTGTGTGTGTGTGTGTATGCATGTAGAAATGTCCATTTTCCGCTTTGTCCATCGTCAACCTGCCCAGTAACTTGGTGAAGGAGACGACCCATCGGTACTGTGCCAACTCCTTCAAACTGCACCGGTATGTACAGTGCTTTTATACAGTACATGTGTGGATTGTATGATATATATTGTTACATTGTTGTGAGCTTGTGGATTGGCTATTTGTATCTATTTTAGACATCTATTCTTGTATAAAATAATGATTAAGTGATTAAAAATGGGAAGAAAACGCTAATGTTAAAAATACTTAAGGCAGGCCATGTAATTACAGATGATATCTAGTCGCATGTCCTATCAATATAATATCAGTATATTGCCCAGCCTATAACTTTAAAATTATTATCGATCTCTCTCTCTCTCTCTCTCTCTCTCTCTCTCAGTCTTCCGATCCCCAGACCAGGTGAGGTTCTGGGTCTGGTTGGTACCAACGGTATTGGAAAGTCCACTGCTCTAAAGATCCTGGCAGGAAAACTGAAACCCAATCTGGGCAAATATGATGTGAGAATGACAACTGCTCTTAAAACACAGAAACACACACACACACACACACACACACACACACACACACACACACACACACACACACACACACACACACACACACACACACACACACACACACACACACACACACACACACACAATATCTTTATTTGTGTTCACATTTGTGTTCACATTTTTGGGCTAGTTCTCGGTGAGCACCTTTTTTGGCTGAACAATTCCTTTAAACACTTTCAACCTGGCCTCCATAAGAATGGCTGACAATGTACATAACAAGCTCACAACATCCCACAGTGTGCTGGGAGCTTGTAGATTAGCAATAATTTGCTACTTGTGCACATCGCTGTCATATGATAAAGTATAATATAGGAAATTAATTTATGGAAAAAACATTAAAAGATGAAATATTGAAAGAAAGGAGGCACTGGAGCAACTCAGACAGTTTAAGCCCTTATTTTATTATCAGGGTGCAAGTAAAAAAGCGACAACGTTTCGATGTATCAGTCACATCTTCGTCAGGTCATTTTTTACTTGCACCCTGATAATAAAATAAGGGCTTAAACTGTCTGAGTTGCTCCAGTGCCTCCTTTCCTCCTGTAACATGTCCTGCCTCTGAGATGCATGAGACTGGCCTGCCATAGGCTAGAGGCGCGGTTGGAACTCCCTTCTGATGAAATATTGAAATTCAGTGATTCCGACCGACATCGACGAGTGTATAGTATGTTCAAATGAATACTAGTGGAATGGATTGGCTACTAACATTAATGTTTGTGTATCAGAGCCCTCCAGACTGGCAGGAGATTCTGACATACTTCAGAGGTTCTGAACTTCAGAACTACTTCACCAAGATCCTGGAAGACGATTTGAGAGCCATCGTCAAACCTCAGTATGTCGACCAGATCCCCAAGACTGTCAAGGTAGGCATGACAAAAGAATTATCAAAATTATCATGATGACAAATGAAGTTCTCCTGTGGGATCGATCTGTCTGTCTTGTCTACTAAAATATGTTAGAAAATAGACCATGACTTGAAAGCTACTTTCAAAATGATCAGCTCAACACTACCCAAAAACCCACCTAAAATATGATTATCCCATTTCTGAATGTAGTGGTGCTGGGCTTACATATAAGATAAACGCAACTTGGAATGCGGAATAGAGGGGATGCGTGTGACATCATCATCAAACCCGTAAGTTATGCAGGAATGCCTACTGAGTGGCAAAAAACAACTTTCTGGCCTTGACAGCCCATACATCCAAACAGAAAAGTCCTATCTGATTGCATTAAACAATGTTAAACAATGATAAACTCACTTTCCATATTGCTTTGCCACTCGATTTGCCACTCGATGTGCCATTCACTTTAAGCATGTGCATACCCTCTATTGAAGGGGGGGGGGGGGGGGGGGGAATGGAATTGGTCTTTTTATTTTGTATAACATTGTAAATGCATTTATATATTTTTAAGGGCGTGTCATGTTGTCTACCTTCACAGCCTTTGTGATCTACTGGTAGACGATAAAATGAAGAAATGCCAGCACTCAATATGTGTCCTTTTCACATGATTTATGTACCTCTGACACAACGTACGCGTTTCGGCCTGATCGGCCTTCCTCAGTGTTGAGGAAGGCGGGTTGTCTGCTTCGGCAGTACTCTCTTCTTCTCAAATCTACTGGTAGACCTCTACCTTTTGTGCACCCCCCTGGTTTTTACATTTAAGAAATGAATAGAGCACAAGTGCAATGTTTGTTGTGTTGTCGGGCTTAATGACATGTCAACATGATGATTTTATGTCCCTATCAAATAAAAGGTAGACCAATAATATATGTCACGAGTGAATGAATAATTAATAGAATTTTCAATCATGTTCATGGTTGAATTTCCCATGTCTGCCACCAGGGGTCAGTAGGAGCCATCCTCACGAGGAAGGATGATACAGATTCTCAGACTCTCGTCTGTAGACAGCTAGGTACACACACTTGTTTTTCCTGTGAGTGTGTGTGTGTGTGTGTGTGTGTGTGTGTGTTTGTGCGTGTTTCTGCTAAGTTCAGTGTGGGTAGGTGTTCTGATGGTTTGCTTTTGTGTTGTCAGATCTCACTCACCTTCGGGACAGGAACGTAGAAGATCTGTCTGGTGGAGAACTTCAGAGATTTGCCTGTGCTGTGGTCTGCATACAGAGCGCTGACATGTAACACATACACACACACACACACACACACACACACACACACACACCTCCTCCTTCTGTACCATTAACCACATGAGTACTGTTCTGTGATCTGCATACAGAAAGCTGATATATTTCTCTCCTGTGTGGATGCTCACATAATTATCATTATAGTTTTTCCGTTCTCATGCTTGGCGTGGATCTTTGCCCTCCTCTCCTCCATAAGGGGTCATTCAATCCGCTGCGACTTCTTTCTACGCAACGGTCTAATGCTGAAGTTATGCTACGTGGTACAATGGTGTTATATAGCACATTTGGTGCATAATCTGCCATTTCTGGCAAATTATAAATTGGGGTTGAGATGGTTTGGTCTCGAATCTTGGGTCCCCAATTAACCCATTTAGACTTGAGGCCGATTCCAAAAATGCCTTCTAAATCCTGATCTTTATGTTTATATTGCTACAGCTAATGTTACAAAAATAGGTTCCCAGATTTAAGGTGTACCAACAAAAAGGGGTTCCCGGTCGAAGCTGGTTGATGAAGTATATTTCTGTTCTATTCTTCTTTCTAACCAGTTGAAACTAAGTTATGTTTACATATCCCTCCTCTCTCTCTGTTGTAGCTTCATGTTTGATGAACCATCCAGTTATCTGGATGTCAAACAGAGGCTGAAGGCAGCTATGACCATCAGATCACTGATCACACCTGACAGGTAACACTCCTGAATAGGGATGGGGCTCGTTCATTTTTATTGATAACGATCACCTTATCGAGCAGGCTTATCGAGCCAGGTCCTTATTGAGCCTACTATCGAGCATTTTCTATTATTTTGTGGAATGACGGGAGACAATTCATTCTGAACAGAACCTTATTTTTATTGGCCAGTTGTGAGCGTTTGTATGACAATAAACAGTTCTAAGACAGAACAGTTCTACACAGTACACACACACACAGAAACAGAATATGCATATGTTTTATCTTATTATATTTTAATAATCTCTTTATTTTAACCAACCAGGACATCCCTTTGCACTACATTTTACTAGGGCCTTGAAATACATTTTTTTTCCTCTTGAAATACAGTACCTTTCTAACAGACAGAGGGTAATGTATACATCATCGTGCGATGGTGTCACGCACCAAAAATAGCCAATCTACAAGCTCACACCGCGTCTGGTTGCACCGTGTTGTGAGCTTGTAGATCTGCCTTTTTGGCAACGATAGACTGAGAAGTTGCACATTGAAGTATTATGCGAGACTATTCAATCGATCCGTGGGAGATATTATAACTCTATGCCATGGAGATTTGAGTTTCCCAAACCTATTATTATGAATTGGATTACAAATTATGGCAACGGAGACTTGCTGTGCCTTGGGTGACATGCAAAGGTATCTCATTTGGGTTTAATACAATGCATTATGGACAGAATGATGCCTATGCATTGTCAAAATGCTCCCTTTCGTGCATGCAACAACTGTGGTAGGCTACATTATTGCATTTAGCGCCCCTCTTGTCTTTTTTACCAAACTTTTTCACCCGTTCCACCATACTTCCACAGCAAACGATGACGCACCACGCAACTACACGTCGCGTTCCGCGGCCCCCTTATTATATAGCGAGCGGCCCATGACGTCAGCCGCTGCGGTTATACCCGATAACGGGCTCGACAAGCCAAAAGCTTATTGATACACGGGTCTCGATAAATGCCGAACCGGGTTTGTAATGGACCCGATTTTCGGGCTCCATCCCTACTCCTGAAACGACAACCTTTGCCAAGCGCTGTTTACTGACTGATGCTAACGTGTGTGTGTGTGTGTGTGTGTGTGTGTGTTAGGTACATCATCGTAGTGGAACATGACCTCAGTGTGTTGGA
Source organism: Electrona antarctica (assembly GCF_951216825.1). NCBI lineage: Eukaryota > Metazoa > Chordata > Actinopteri > Myctophiformes > Myctophidae > Electrona > Electrona antarctica. The sequence continues at coordinate 16,859,260 of NC_136802.1, forward strand.
CTACCTGTCTGACTTCATCTGCTGTCTATACGGCGTTCCCAGCGCATACGGAGTGGTGACCATGCCTTTCAGCGTTAGAGAGGGTAAATGACACACACACACTAGTGCTGCACGATTTTTGCTCAAATGTGAATCTCGGAAACAAGAATTGAGATCACGATTCTCACTCATTCTCATTTGTTCCATGAAAATATGTATTGTCTTTAGTCTGAATTTGCTGAACATTGCTACATTCAAAATGTATCACCTGGAGCCATAACTACTGTGGCTTTAAACAGACAACATCAAAGTGCTTGACTTAAACCTCTCTTGTAGCAAAAACACAAGAGTAAATAAAATGAATTGGACAGCCAACTAGTGCTTCACGATTCTTGCTCAAATTTAGAAATGAGATTGCATAGGTGTCTGAATCTAGATTGCACATTTTTTTCGATTAATCGTGCAGCGCGCACACACACACACACACACACACACACACTAGGGCTTTGAATGGATGATGGTGATGCAGAGTCTAAGTGTGTGTGTGTGTGTGTGTGTGTGCGCGCCAGGTATCAACATCTTTCTGGATGGTTACGTTCCCACGGAGAACCTGAGGTTCCGTGAAACCTCATTGGTCTTCAAGGTGGCTGAGACGGCCAATGAGGAGGATGTCAAACGACTTAGACATTACCAGGTGTGTACCTTTTTTGAGCACAAGCATGCAAAAATAGCTGATCTACAAACTGAACGCATTGTGAGCTTGTCTGCTAAGCGATTTTATTTAGAGGGGAAAAGGTATGGGGACTAGTATAGGGCCCTGGGGAACCTCGGTCAACTAATACTCCTTTTACACGGCGACCATCTCCAGATAAAACGTCAAAGTCCAGTTGCGTTCTCATTTTTATTGACCCTTTACACGAGAACGCACACTTTATGAAAACGCTATAATGTCGCTAGGTGGCGGTAACGGGCTGCCAAATAGATCAGTCACCCACGTTATGTACAAGAAGAAGAGTCAGCTCCCCCTTCACGCAACCCTATCGGGGTTTTGCTATTCAACATTAATGTTACATTATAGCTGAATATTGGATGTTAAAAAAAAGAATTTTAATAATATTGATCTGTGACCATTTAGTCTCTCTAGAAACTAAAGAGATACGACAGTAAACAATACCGTATATTTCTCCATTTCCATTGGGAATTGTGTTGGAGAATAGTTAGTATAGAAAATAATAGAACATTACAAATCTATAACAAATCAGAACACAACGTGGTTGTGGCCGTCGCTCGCTGTCTGCTACGCATCGAGGTGACAGACAGGCTGACAGACAGCCCAGAGCATGCAGGCAGAGCGCGCCACGGGATGGTTATATATTTTATAATACATTAGGCTACATAAACGATGCTGCCGCGGCTGCCGGCCGCTAAACGGTTCGTCTAAACGGACCCCAGCAAACGATACTTTATTTTGCCGTTTCTTATGAACACCGTTCTCGTGTAAAAACCACCTAAGTGTACAGAGTTTTAAATGATTTTAAAAGATTGGAGATCGGGGGCACAGTGGCACAGTCGGTAGTACTGTCGCCTCACAGCTAGAAGGTCCTGGGTTCGATTCCCGCTGGGGGCGTGTTCTCTCCTCCGCGCCTTTCTGTGTGGAGTTTGCATGTTCTCCCTGTGTCCCCTAGGGTACCTACCCTAGGGGACACAAAATAACCCCCACAAATAACATGCAGTAATCTTGGTCTCTAAACTACCTCCCCCTGGCCAGCCGGGGCGCCTGATGGAGGGGAAAGGAACTGGTCGGAATAACGTGTTCCTTCCACGTATTATTACACGCACTACGTCCGGCCGGGGAAACTCCCCCCTGTCAGGTGAAAAGAAGCAGCTTGGACTCCTCATGCATAGAAGGAAGCATGAGGCCAGTCCGCTGCCCCCCCCAGGTTGGCAGAGGAAGTGTAGCGCCCAGGATTACATTTGATAATTGACACTGGGTGAAAAAATGGGTTGCAAAAAATAAATAAATTAAAAAAATGTGTTCCTTGGTCCAACCTGACTGTGTTATGTTGCAGTATCCCAACATGAAGAAGACCTTGGGAGAATTCAGTCTGAACATCAAAGAAGGCGATTTCACTGATTCTGAAATCATGGTGATGTTGGGAGAGAACGGTACGTTGCATGTTGTCATACACTGATGTGTTTGTTGTGTCATACAGTGTTGTGTGCCCCAGGCTCACGTCTCCACCTCACCCCCTAGCACTCATTCCGTGTATGCCTTCTTGTTGCCTTTTTTTAATAGATGCTACAGTCGTTCACTGAACTCACGATACGATTCGAATCACGACAATTAACCTAAAAATATTTTTTGTTTGTTTGTTTTTTAATTTGTCATACACACAAATCCAGTATTTTCTTTCTCTTAAAATGTTCTTCTCTTATCTTCTTTTCAATACAGTAGCTCATTACTGAAACACTTTTTGAGTGGTGTAAACCACTCCTACAACTGGCTTTGTTAGTTTACGTGTCTGTTCGTACCAAATTGAGTGGTGTAAACCACTCCTACAACTGGCTTTGTTAGTTTACGTGTCTGTTCGTACCAAATTGAGTGGTGTAAACCACTCCTACAACTGGCTTTGTTAGTTTACGTGTCTGTTCGTACCAAAAAATGAGCATGGTTGCTATGGTCACCCAGTTCACACGGGTGTGATTTCATTACGTCAGACCGCAGTTGATCAGTCTATATAAGACCTTACACCACTCAGTTCACACGGGTGTGATTTTTTTTAAATCAATTCTCTTAAAAAGATCCTGTACTTTCTTCTCTTTTATGCGCCCTCTGCTGTTTGCATCACTATTCAAATTGCGCTTTTTTTCTTTTTTTAACGATGTATTATAGATGCATGTTCACGTTGGACTAAATAGGTGTCTTACTGTCTTCACACTAGTATTTACCCTGTCAAGTTACTCTGGATATTAAAAGCATCTGCTAAATGTCTAAATGATTTGATGCCATGACGCTTCAAATGTAGTTGTGTGTCCACAGCTGTTGGTATTATTATATTATTCACTTCTCTAGACGGACAGAAGTAATATAAACGTACGTGTGTAATTATTTACAGTATATCTAAGCAGTGTGTGATTCTGTATCCAGGGACAGGGAAGACGACATTCATCAGGATGTTGGCCGGAGGACTCAAAGCTGATGGGGGAGGTAACATTGTGCACACACACACACACGCAAACACACACGCATGCGTGCGCAAACGCACACAGTTTAGATTTACAGTCTCTGTCTCTCTGTCAGGTGAGGTTCCCATCCTCAACGTCAGCTACAAACCTCAGACCATCAGCCCCAAGTTCAGGGTAAGTCTGTCTTGTCTAATGGTGTAAAGCTGTTGTAAGTGTGTCTGTCTGTTGATTGATGGCTCTGTTCATCAACTGTGAAGCTGTTCTAATACTATAATATAGTGTATGTCTTTGTGTTACAGGGCAGTGTTCGAGCATTGCTTCATGACAAGATCAGAGATGCGTACACACATCCCCAGTTCATCACTGATGTGATGAAACCCATGCAGATAGAATGCATCATAGACCAAGACGTAAGCGCACACACACACACACACACACACACACACACACACACACACACACACCTTTCTTTTTAATTACTTTCTCTGAATCCAGTTTTTAATGTGTCTTTGTTTCCATAAGAAAGTGATACAATTAAATTAAGAAATAATAAGAAAATGGATCACTATGCCTTTATCTCTATCGCTCTCTCACATTAACATTGTGTGTGTCTGTTTCTAGGTTCAGAACCTGTCCGGTGGAAAGCTACAGAGAGTTGCATTAACATTGTGTGTGTCTGTCTCTAGGTTCAGAACCTGTCCAGTGGAGAGCTACAGAGAGTTGCATTAACATTGTGTGTGTCTGTCTCTAGGTTCAGAACCTGTCCGGTGGAAAGCTACAGAGAGTTGCATTAACATTGTGTGTGTCTGTCTCTAGGTTCAGAACCTGTCCAGTGGAGAGCTACAGAGAGTTGCATTAACATTGTGTGTGTCTGTCTCTAGGTTCAGAACCTGTCCGGTGGAGAGCTACAGAGAGTTGCATTAACATTGTGTGTGTCTGTCTCTAGGTTCAGAACCTGTCCGGTGGAGAGCTACAGAGAGTTGCATTAACATTGTGTTTGGGGAAACCAGCGGACGTTTATCTCATTGATGAGCCATCGGCTTACCTGGACTCCGAACAGCGACTCATGGCTGCGAGAGTCATCAAGAGGTGCAACGCGAGCACACACACAATTACTGTACTTAGGACAGCAATTGTATCAGTGGCATCTGCCATTTTTTTTATCCTAAAGAAAATTAATCAAAGAACTTCTGCCAGTGTTAGATTTACAAGTCAAGTATATACTGTAGACTCACACACGTGTGCGCGTGTGTGTGTGTGTGTGTGTGTAGGTACATCCTCCATGCTAAGAAGACTGCATTCGTAGTCGAACACGACTTCATCATGGCAACCTACCTCGCAGACAGAGTCATCGTCTTCGACGGAATCCCTTCCAAAGACTGTGCAGCCAACACGTAAGACACACACACTATGCACACTAGCGATTTGCATTCTAAACATTACTACATGGCTTTGCTACTAATCAATTCCATTGGTCAGTTAAGGTGTTTTAAGTGCAGTTAGTTAAGCAGTTTTTCATCTATTTACATTGCTATGGATACAGTGAGTCCTAATCTCATAGACTCTAATTGTACATGTTTTATCAACATATTGCCCAGCCCTACTTGTAAACATATTCATGTTGTTTCTAAGGTGTAATAAGCAGTATATTGTACAGCAGGCTGCCAGTAATCATTGTAAAATAGAGATGTTCTCCATTTATCAATTTAGACTTCATTCACATTGACATCGATCAAGCTTAATGATCACCATAAGACATTGTATAACCTTGTACCCCTCCTATGGAAAACCGTAATTATTAACTTGTCCACTAGATGGAGCAGTATAATAAGATACTTATTCATTCAAGATGAAAATATGTGGAAATATTGTATTGTATTATCAATCTAACTTATATACAGTTGATTTAACATTGTTTCAGTTGATATTAACAATTCATTTTGTTTGCTCTCTCACTCTCTCTCTGTCCATCAGTCCACAGAGCCTGTTGGCAGGTATGAACAAGTTCTTGTCTCTGTTGGAGATCACATTCAGACGAGACCCAAACAACTTCAGACCACGAATCAACAAAGCCAACTCCATCAAGGTAACACACACACATACACATACACACTCTTATCTGATGCTGTCGTGTACAGTTGCTACACTCTTAATTTTATTCCATTCTACCCTACAACTCTCTGAAGCCATGTTTCTGTGCCGTTGGAATGACCTTTAGTGACCTTTGCCCTCTGCCCCGTCTCCTAGGACACAGAGCAGAAGAAAAGCGGCAACTACTTCTTCTTGGATGATTATTGAGACACTTCCTGTCCGACCCATCACCGCTTCCTCCCGCTCGTTCCAACATTCATCGCCGTTTTGGAGATACAAGGCAGCTCGACAAAGACGGAACGCCAGCCAGTTGTTTGACAAGCCGGCAGGCAGCGCTCTCCAGTGTTCTTATGTCGCCACTGTACAGCAGCAGCAGGTCATTATTGACCATATTATTCATCACGTCGGCAGCCATTCTGCGGATCGGGGGTCACCCGCCCAGAGCGTGACGTTGAGATGGCCAATGGAGATCTGAGTGTGCACAGGTTTCCAACCAGACCCAACCGATTCCCACCGATTAGCACGATGCGACTTTAACTGAGTTTGGGTGTGGGTCATAGTGTCACTGGTAGCAGTGATATATGCTCTGTATACATTCCAGTAGTCCCGGGTTTGCTGAAGTTGGCATACCCGTTCCGGTTTCTCCACAGGTTTGTTTGATTGGCTCAGCAGCAGACTTGAACTGGAACATATATCATGACACCTTCATATGTGTACTCGGTTCAAATCTACCGCAGAGTCGATCAAACATGCCTATGGAAAAATGAACTGAAATACGTATTCCACCTAATGGAAACCCGGGACCGCAGTTATGCACAGAGATAGTGTGCGTGTTTTGTGTGTGTGTGTGTGTGTGTGTGTGTGTGTAGGAAAGGGGGGAGGGGGGGGACGTTTTATGGATGAAAATCTGGACCTTTCAGACCTCTATGCTACAACTACATGAACATTACTTACTGAAGATGTGGGCAAATTCACATGGTGGACATTTTGCTCTTACAGTACGTTTTAACAGCGGGCGACAGCCATACGAATTTGTCAATGGGACCCGGCAACTACTGGCGATAGTTGGCAATAGCAGGCGAACAGGCGATGGTCAAAATGGACGGAGGACACTTGAATTTCATTGGCTATCGCCCTATCGTCGGACGAGGTCGCCCCAAAAGATGAATTATTTTCGGCCGACGTTCCTCCGCCCACTTTTCGACCATCGCCTGCTATCGCCAACTATCGCAAGTAGTTGCCGGGTCCCATTGACAAATAATGCACTTCCGGGAAATTCGTCTGGCTGTCGCCCGATGTTAAAACGTCGTGGGCGATTGTGCGATAGCGAATGAAATTCAAGTGTCGCTCGCCGTTGTTCTTCCGCTGTTAAAACGCACTTTTAGAGTTAATATTACATATAGTCTTGCGTAGTCAGGCCATCAAAGATCTCTGCCTGCCAATTTGTCGTCTGGTGACATCTAAATGTCATGTAGGGTCTAAAACTGGGTGGAAACAATTTGGAAATGTATAGAATAGAGATTCGGGCCATATATCTAGACCTCAGAACCAAATCACTGGGCGTACGTTTGTTAGTGCTGCTTTTGCCTGCTGTTCTAGCCCATACATTGAATTTAGATGTGTGAGTAGGCGGTGATCTCTGGCTACGTGAGACTGGTAGACTTGAATTTATACTCCATCATGCAACGGTGTTTTACACCGAAAATAGCAGATCTATAAATTATAGATTGGCTACCACCAATACAAAGTATAATCTAGGGCTTTCACTTCTAGTGATTTTTACTAGTTAACTAGTTGCCTAGTTTACTAGTCGACTACTTGTTTAACTAGGCCAAAAAAACTAAAGTTTTTTTGTTTTTTTTTAATAATAATATTTGTACATGACTATAACTATAATCTACCTGATCTTGAGGACTACAAAAACGGGAGGAAAGAACCCAACTTTTTTTTCTTATCAACTAGTCAACTAGTACCAACGAGGTCAACTAGTGGATTTACTAGTCGACTAGTTGCTTAAAGTCCTATATAAAACGTGCTTTATGGAACCCACAGTTCCACATGACTAAGGGGCGCAATGGCCGTCGTGTTGATGAATGGCATTCTGTATCCTTGCAGCGTGGTAACATCCCAGAGATGCGTTGATCTCTCATCAGTGTCTTGCAGCGTTTACAACTATACTTTAACGTGCTTAACGCTCTGCCTCATGTCAGCCTGAATGGACAGGGCAGCAGCATTGTGGAGGTGTGTCATGAACACAATGTAACAATGGAGTTTACAATAAATCTTATACTTGCTGCTAATGTGTATGCGGTTGTGCTTTACTGCGATCGGGGATACTTGCTGACTAACTTCAATTCAATTTAGGATTACATATTTTGGTGCAGTGCAGTCATTCATATTGGGATGGTGATATGATTGTTTGTTTTTCAACCACATGCCCATGTCATAATCGGTGAAGATTTGGCAATATACGAGGTAAAGAGATTTGCACTGCGAAAACGGCTGAACTACGAGCTTGTAGATTGTAGATTATTTAAGCATTTTATAGTGGTCAACATAGTAATATATTCTGAAGCATTTTCCATAAAATCTTAATACTCTGATATTCCATACTTTGTATAAAAGCATAGGTTAAAGGCAAAGCCTCAGCCTATGACTTCTGCACCTGGTTGACAGTATGTAGAACAGCAGGAACAATATTAATAAAACAATGTTACATACTGTGTTAATTGTCTAGGATTCACTGCCACTGTGTGTGTGTGTGTGGGGGCATCATTTTCATATTTGTTTCACAAATCTGAGATCTCACATTAGAGGACTTAGCCAATAGCCATGCAAACATTTTCCGCCGTGAGAATTTATTTTGCTTTAATCCATGTGTAGAGACCTGTGCCGCGCTACGAGCTTGTAGATCTGCTATTTTTGAAAAGATTGTGAAAATGTGGCGCAAATCTTTGAATATATATTCCTTCAAAGGGAATGTTTTTAACATAAATCTTTGCTTCTGGGGGGTACTTGGAACAACATATTTTCAGATCCGCAGCCAAATACAGATAATTCTGGGAGTCCTTGGCATGAAAAAGGTTGAGAACCACTGATAGATCAGTGTTCAGTAACAGATCTCCCAGTCTCTCCACCTCTTCAGTACACAGACTACACACAAAATAGTACATCTACATATAACATTTCTTCCAATCAGTTGAGACAACCCATTGATCGCCTTATATTGGCTCTTTCTATTTTTGTTTCATTTATTGTCTCCCAGTTAATTATCACCAATCAGACGTGGCCAATTTCACATGGGGGCTGGGGGGTCCCCAGCCAAAGATGCTCCAGTAAGACGCTCTGAGGGCGAGAAGCGACCTCGCCCTAAAGGGCGAGTTCATGTGCACGCATCCGCCTGGGTGACGGCAGACTGCTGGCCGAGCACTGGTGCTTTGGCATGGGGGGTCAGATCAACATATGGAATGAATTCTGTACTGGCCATTCAGAACAGGTCAGTTCCATACTGTATGGAGATCTAAGGGTTTGATGTAGAGTTGCTGGCCAATATTGATGACATCAGGGATCTCCATATATGGGCTTAATATTGATGACATCAGGGATCTCCATCCCTGATGGACCTGGGGTCCGTGAGGGGGTTCCAGCGAACAGCAGGTTCCCAGCTAAATTTTGGATCCAAATGAACCCTTACAGGTATTTAACTTCAACAAGGTACAAATCCATTTGTACTCGCCGAGTGTATGATGGGTTTATGGTACCATGCCATTTTTGAGGGGCGCTATCCCCTCCAACATCCCCTCCAACATCTGGCTTTCAGACATGACGTCATGTGGCAGCCTAGTCTATGGACTTTTAATGTTTGTCTTATTCATGCTCCCCAACAATGAGCAAAAAATCTCATGGACCAAAAAAGCAGGCCCCGACCCGTGACATCATGTGGCATCCATGTCTATGGACTTTTAATGTTTGCTTTAAGCAGTGCAGTCATGTGGAAGCCACAGTGGGTGCCCCTCACTTCTCACAAGTGTGATATTTTGTGTCCAGCTTTGAGTGTTTACACAAACATTGAAGACAAAAGTGTGTAAACAAACATTGAAGACAAAGGTGAGGACGCAAATTGTGATTGGCTAGAATGAGATGATGTATTGATTGAAAAAAAAGAAATTTAATAAAAAAAAAATTGTGGCTTTCGCCTTTATTTTATATTTTTTATGGAGGGACAGACAGTAGGCTGACAGGAAATGGGAAGAGAGATGGGGGATGACATGCAGTAAAGGCCGTCGGGATCGGGAGTCGAGCCCGCGGCACACTGCCAGACTGGGTTACCAGCCAAGGTGCCTGGACCGCTGAGCCACGGCCCAGGCCGATTGATTGAATTTTTTATTTCACAGTAATAGAACTAGGTACATTTCAAACAAAAGCACAAATCAATACAAAAACTGTTAGGGACGACAGCATGGTTAAGCATTACTACACTTGTTTACAACAGGGTCCACCATTTTCAATTCATCAGAACACTTAGAGACATACATACATCTATTTTTACGAAAGTAAAAAATGAAAAAACATGTACAGTATGGGGAGAAAGGGGTGGGGCGGACCTTATTTATGGGGCCAGTTTTCGAATTGCCGCCATCCGTAGGTGCTCTCTGGGAGCGGTTTTGAAGGAGTTAACTACAGTCACAAGGGATTCACATGTCTTAACCTATGGTCTTAATGGTTGTTGGTAGGGCGTTCCACATTTTAGTGGCATAGGAGCGAAATTAATTTAATCGCTTATTTGAGCCGAATCTGGGTTGCACGTGGTTTGTTGAACTCCCTCTGGTGGTGTGGGTGTGGACTTCATTGACAGGTACATGGGTATCCTGGTGGTGTAGCGACCACGCACGCAAAGCAGCGCAGGCAAAACTATTTTGGGTGGTCAAGTCCCCCCAAACCCCCGAAAAGGCCCGTGGAGGATAGGCAGAGAATTTCCTATTCTGTGCCTATTGGGTCGCAGCTGGGACGGGGCTGAGTCGGCTCAAGCGAACTTCGCAGCGTTCGACACGGCAACTCGCTCGCTTGGTAGTGTCTCTCGTGGCTCAAGTTCACTTGAGACGGCGCCCTTCTGTCGTGGTCTAAAACTAGGGCGAAAGTCCCTCCCAAAGCGGGGCAGAAAACGGTGTCGCCTCTCCCTCCGCCTCGCTAGTCGCTACCATGCAGTATGTGTTTACTTGGGTCTACAAATGCTGCCCACGGTGCCACCCGATCAAAAATGATAAATGGTACAGATTGTTATTTTTTATATTGGCCAAAAATATATATTCCCCATAACTTTTGATTGTGGGTGGGCAGGATGCACGTTCGGGTAGGCTCTGCCCTTCGCCTAGAACCGGCATTGTTAAAATGAATTAAGATAAAAAAATACATATCAGGCTAGATAAGCGGTTCTCAAAACGGGGTCCGAGTCTGACAGGGATGGGTCCTTCAGGCTTCAGGGGGTTCCAAGCTAAAATGAGTTAATATAGCATCAACATCAGTTTAAACCACATTATTTTTTGGGGGAAATGGAAATCACAAAATATTTTCAGATGAGGTCCACATCCACGGACACAGACCTTATTAATGTGGGGGTCCATCCTTAATTTCCTTGACATAGATAGATTATCATTTGACCCCCAGTGTCCCCACTCCCCCCTCCTCCACTCCATGCCAGCCCCCTGGGTGCCTGTGTGTTCAGCAGCTGTCGTCATTTCCCCAACAAGGAAACCATATTCGCGCTAAACTAGTTGGACGCCTCGGACTAGACTAGAGAGAGAGAAAGAGAGAGAGAGGAAAGAAAGGAAAGAGAGAGTGAGGTAGAGGGAGGGAGGAAAAGTGTGTGTGTGAGACTGTGTGCGTGCGTGAGAGAGAGAGAGAGAGAGAGCGAGAGAGAGAGAGAGAGAGAGAGAGAGAGCGAGAGAGAGAGTATAATTTCACCCCTCTCATGCTCTTGGCGCCAATCCGGGGGGAAAATACTTGTTCGCTAATTTGGTGCAAATTGATGGTGTAATAATCGGGTTTAATCCGCGATAAATCAACCATCGATCCGTGCTAAACTGCTAACCTACCTAGCCTCGTTAGCACGCGACCCAGCAGTGTGTCATACATAGAACTCAAAAAACTGAAAGCCCAGACAGACAGTCCCAACAACAACAATAGCGCCAGGTGTATAATCTACAAGGTGCTCGACATGGGGGTGAGTGTGAGTTATTATTGTGTATATAAATGTGTGTGTAATAATGTGTATGTGTCCTGGGAGGTTAACCCTGGACGGTGGACTGGATGGATGTGAACAAAGAGTGTGCGTGCGTGTGCATGGAGCTGTGATGGAGAGAGAGAGAGGCTGTGGAGAGGGAGAGAGAGAAAGGAAAAGGAGGAAGCTATGCGAGGTGGATGGTTGGCACCCACCACCACCAGGCTGTTAGCCGGTTAGCTTAGCCGTTAGCCCCCGGTTAGTCTACTACATCCACTATCAAAAAAGGGCTTTAGTCCTAAGTACACCCCCCGCTTTGGACCCCATACTGTGTGGTTTTTTAACAGCGTTTATGTGTTCTGTGTGCGATTGATTGTTATGCTTAACTTGTATTGTTTATGGGACATTGTTAGCTTGTTAGCTGTAGCCTGGTCTCCCCACTCAAGGAATCCATCTTTTATGATGATGGGTGCTTTGCATTTCTGTATCAGTAGCTGAACACTTTTGTGTTCATGGCCAGGCAGCCAGGTATTTAAACCCGCGTGTGTTCATACATGCGATCTGTGACATGTCCCCGTTAAACAGTATTAAAAGCTAGTTTGCAAAAGTATTGTTTTTGTGGCCATGCTTTTTTTTCTTTAATCAGAGAGTTTGATCCCTTCACTTTCACTCCAGATAAACCAATCCACGTGTTGTGTTGTGTGAAGTCTGTGCCTTGCTTGTGCATGGTACAGAATGAATCAGAATGAATTATATGCATTCCTTCTCCTAATTGTTGCCCTTGCTGTTTGTTCGGGACTGTCGGTTAATAAATGCACTTATACTAATGACCAGTTGGTCCACTGGCTGCAGCTCTAAATATTCTCAGCCCTTGGTGCAGTTTATCCACCATCATTTTACTGATTTTTTTATTTTACTGTCAATGATAGTCCAGTTATCATAAGAGGGGTCCGGGGACCACCAGGGGTCCTTGAGGGGGTTCAAGGGCATCCCCAGCTAAATTAGTTAAAATAGCATCAAATTCGGTTTAATCATTTAGCCCTGTAATGGCTGTTTGAAAATAACTGATGAAAATAGCAAAAAATCACACCCGTGTGAACTGAGTGGTGCAAGGTCTTATATAGCCTGATCAGCTGTGGTCTGACGTAATGTCAGTGACCATGGTAACCATGCTCACCTGTGCACGGACACGTACACAGGTACACAAACATAGATACAGACAAAGCTGGTTGTTGGAGTGGTTTGCACCACTCAAAAATAGGGGGGGGGGGTTTGTAACAACACAAATCTTGTATGGGTCTCCCAGGCACAAAATACTTTTTGATGAGAGTCCACGGCCAAATACATATTAATTTAGGGGTCCTTGATAAGAAAAAGTTTGAGAATCAAGCACTGCATTTATGTCCAATTAAATAAAGCTTCTACATTGTTAGGGAGGTTTAATGTGATTATTTTAAACTATAATGATAATTACAACACTGTGTGCATTACTTTACCATTCAGCTATTTTTGGTGCTCAAATAACAGGCGTTAATCAAGCTACACGTTTCAGCAATCCAAGACACAGTCAAAGAAAGGTATTTTATTTGTAGCAATTAACTATTGTCAAAATGAGTTTTGTATAGTATTGTGCATAGTGCATACTGCATACTAGCTGCTCAATGCTCCTTTAAAACATTCTCTGCTAACTCGACAGCTGTCCTATGTTCATATACTCTGGACAAAATAAAAATAGATGGATATTAACAACTGAACCCTTGTTAACCGGAGTCCCCCAGGGTCTGTACTTGGTCCCCTCCCCCTTTCCCTCTACATTAAATCTCCTTGCCAAAATTGCCATTAGCCAAACTACAAGCTCATTGTGAGCTTGTAGATCTGCTATTTTTGCAGAATGTTCGCCCCCCAGAATAGTGACAGGTGAGGTCACGCTAGAGTTCATGTGGTTATTGCAGCATCACAGTGGTCACATACTGTAGCTAAACTAGTGGTTCTGAATTTCCTTGAGCGTTGTTGCCAAATGCTATGTGGTTTCTGTGCAAGGCCTGTGTGATCAGTTTGCAACAAATTGAGCTTTCTGCTCTAAACCGCGTGGATCAAATTAGTAGCGATCCAGCTAGCCTACTAATGTTCAGCCATATTCTGATCACAAATTAAATTACCAACCCAAGCAGCTTGGCTCGCTCACCTTCTGTCAAAATAATGAGGGCACTAAGAGAATACGCAAATGAAAATATGAATGAATCTGGAAAGTAGGACTACATTTATCATAATAGAGAAGACAACAATTTGTTGAATAAAATACTTAAGTTAAATAACAAAACAGCCAGTTAAGATTGTTCTTGTCTCTACTAGCTGGCTTTCTCGATTTGGGTGACTGTGTTGGCCTGGCAAAGCATTGATAACATTTTACCCAAATCCATTAGAAATGCAGCCAAGCACAGAACTTGTTTCTTCGTACTACAGTGAGAGGAGCCAACTACAATTCCGTAGCCTTCCACAAAATCTGTGTATTGATTATCTCACATCTGTCCTCTGTGTCTCTCCTCATGCCACACTCCATATCACCATCTTTCTGTCTAACACCTGATACTCTCCCCCTGTCCTTAAACCCCCCCCCCCCCCCCACTGTCCCACATTTCTCTGTTTCTCATTCCATTCTCATCCCTCTGGCTACACCCCCCCCCCCCCCCCTCCCCTCATTTGAACTCTTGACATCTCTCTTTCACTTTCTCCCTTGTTCACAATTCCTCTAACTTGGCACCTACCCTCTCTTCTACTCCTTCCCTCACCATCCCTTGTTCCGTTCATCCAGAGGAAATCTAATAAAGCCAAGGAGAAGAAGGCCAAGCGCCAGGAGGAGAGGGCAGTTATGGATGCTGTCTGTGCCAAGGTGGATATAGCCAATAAGGTGAGAGGCCTGTGAGTGGCATTAACCAATGAGATTAGGGAAACTGTTTGATGGTCCTGGTCGAGGGAACACGATGGCTTAAAGAATGTTCATGGTTGGATGCTTATTTATTTATGTATTCATTTATTTGTCCTGAAACGATGGACATTTGCAGCCTCTTTCGATGGTTAATCAGGTGAAACATCTTTACGAGTCAAATAAAAATCACACACCTGCCCTGACCCAGACGGCGAGCAGCATTTCAGGTGGACAGCCGACACAGCTATTTTAAAATCATAGTTTGGTGTTTGACAATTGACAGTTAGTCAGACTTGTCTCAAGTCAGACTTGTCTAAGATAGTAAAATAAATGCCCACTTTGAGTTTCTCACTTGCAGGTAAAGTCGACAATACTTGTGGGGTGTTTATTGTCTGATATTTTTATGGTATAGTTTATGTGGCAAATAAGAGATGTGTAAATATCTCTTGTGCTGCAGGGAGCGCAGAGTCAGCTTGAAGCCGAAGGGTCTGTTTCTTTGTGCCTAATGCCACACACAGATGTGCGTGAACACACGTTTCCTTTCTCTCTCTCTCTCTCTCTCTCTCTCTCTCGCTTCTTTAAATGTGATCGTTTTTTGTGTGCGAGGTCACTACCAGGAAATGATGAAATGCAGCCTCAGCATTGGCAATTTATAGACCTGTCTCTGTATAATATTATGAGATATTCTAATATTTACTCATTCTAATAATGAATCATTCAAAAGATCTCTTTGTTTGTGTTCTGCCATCTCTCCGTCTGTTGACTGTCTGCTGTCATGCTGGTCTGTTCCCCACTCTGTCCGTCTAGACTGGTCTTGGTAATACCACCCTCCCATTTATTGATGAAACGGGGGTGCTGTGTTGATGCCAAGTGCCTTTGACATTCTGTGGGTTTCATTGCTGCTGAGACATTTGGCAGATCACCCAGCCAGCCAACTGTTTGCTGGATCCAAAACCAGACATAATGGACCTTGAAACGGATGGACAATATTTGTTCTTGAATATGAAAAAAAAGGCTGGTAATGACTGTTTATTTCACACACACAAGTGCAGTGAAACGCCAGAATAAATCCAGAGAATGAATTAGTTTAGTTTTTTCATCTGTTTCACAAGTCGTTCGTCTCTATCCTGTCTCCTTTCTTGTTACCCCTCAATGTAAACTCGCCAACCATGAAGGAATGCAAACCATTCTCTCACAACATTTTCTTGTTGCCAGCAGACATGATTTGACAGTCGGGCCATTGTTTAAAACACAAATAGTCCACGTTGTTAGCTGGAAGAGGTGGTTATTGTTAATCCTAGAGACAAGAGATTAGGTGCAGGGCCATTATATATTTCCCCAGGCCCCAGGAAAAGACGACTTTATGGTCCATGATGATGATGTAAGACAATGTCTTAATGGATCATTCTCGTCAGGCCTCTGGCTCCGGGGACATACTGTACTTGCAGTGTTGTCCCTGAGCACGTTCATGAACACATTCATATTTTGAGCGAACGTGAACTGAACGTAATGTATTTCTGCTTGATGAACGTTATTGTGAAGTCGTTCATTCTGGGCGTGTGTGAACGTGGCTCTCTCACAGTTCACTTTGTTCAAGACTGTCAGATTTCCATAGAGCCTTCCAGGCGAAAACCGGGGCCTTAATATATAGCGCCGGAAACCCCACCAATAAGCCCAAATCCGACACCACATTATCGTAATCTCTCTCAGCCGTGCACTCTCTGGAGCGTGCAGCACACATCTGGATGATGATGTGCACTGGTGATGATCAACGCAGACAGCAGACACAGAACATGAGCTGGTGCGCTATCTGTACATACTGTACATCGCCTTGGCCAACAAAACGCATCTCCCACAGTGAAACCTGATTTATTCTTCATCGTACGACGTGTTGCGTGCTGAAAATAACTGATCTACGAGCTCACAACGCCTCGTGTCCGCAACACGTGAGCTTGTATCAGCACGCGGAAATATGCAGGCTGAGACGTTCAGAAACTTTTGCCTTCACAATAAAAGCATGTCAGCTCAGTGTCACACCTTCACCAAATAGCATTGCCTATTTTCTACCATTATGAAATGCCCAGCATATAAAATAGGGACACTATTTTCTACCATTATGACATGCCTAGCATAGGGACACTATTTTCTACCATTATGACATGCCTAGCATAGGGACACTATTCTACCATTATGATGACATGCCTTTTTATCCTCTCTTCTCACAGCTTGATGACCCATTGGCTGCTTTCCCCGTCTTTAAAAAATATGACAGAAACGGGTATGTGTTGTTATTCAAGTCATATAAAATACTCTACACATACACATACTTATTTCTATACATTGTGGTGTAAAAATCACATACAGTTGGATTGTGCATGTTGCTGACTTCATGTCCCTGTTTTGTGCCCAGACTCAACTTGCAGATAGAGTGTAAGAAAGTGTCCACCCTCAACCCGCTGTCTGTCGAATGGGCTTACGAACTCACAAGATCTAACATGCAGACACTGTAAGTATTTTGGGCTACTCTGCAGAGTCTGCTGTACGTTCAGTCACCCTTATTTTAGAAGGCTGAATAGTTGGATAGGAAATAGAGTTGATCTGTAAATGTTTGGTTATTTCAGTTGGACTGAAACAATAAAATTATGGTAAAATAAGGTAATAAAAATAGAAACTTACGATCAAGTTAACTGAACCCAAAGCAACATCTGTTTACCCAACAGTAAACAAATTATACCATGTCTTGGTAAGAATACAGATGCTATGGTTAGTGGTTAATGTGAAACAAGAATGGCTCGGTCTTAATTGCCAGCTGCAGCAAGTTCTCGTTTATGAACATCTATAATCAGTTTGTGTGCCGCAGCCTCTGCCTCAGCTCACGGCTTCACGTTGCGGCATTCAGAGTATGCAGCCAATGCGGCTTCATGTTTTATGCCGTTCAGACTATGTACCATTGGCTTAGAAAAAGTGTGAACTACGGTCGCTAGTAGAGGTAGGTGAACAATTGAACATGTAGTCCAGCCGCTTTTCAAGCAGCTGGCAAAAAGAAGAATAATTAGTTTTTCCTTTTACACAAATATTTGGCAGCCACCCTGTAGTAACTCTTATCGACCCCCTGTTGAAGACCCATGGTCATGCATTAACCACTTCAGCCCTATATTTCAGCCATTTGAAAATAGCAGAGGCGACACATTGTGCACTTGTAGATCTGCTATTTGTAAATAAAGTAAATTTAGAATTCCATATTTTTGAGGGGCGCTAGCCCCTCCGATATACAGGTTTAATGTTTGTTTTAAAAAACGCCATTGACAAGGAAGGTAAAATCTACGTCATCTTGTCCCTAACACAAACATTAAATGCCATTAACAATAAAGAGAATGTAATGTTTGTTTACATCACCTAATCCTAGCAACATGAGTTAGACTTTAATATATTAGCGGCCCTCACTTCACATGGGTGTGATTTTTTTTTTCTCCCACCACTGCCATTCAGGTACGAGCAGAGCGAGTGGGGATGGAAGGAGAGGGAGAAAAGAGACGAGATGAAAGACGAGCGGGCGTGGTACCTCCTGGCTCGCGACGCAGACTCCGCCCCCGTCGCCTTCTCCCACTTCCGATTCGACGTGGAGTGTGGCGAGGAGGTACTATACTGGTAAGACCGTAAGGCTTCTCTTTTCTACGTCATATCGCCGCTGTCGGGCAGAAACCTTGTATCTTCATATTTGTTTTTATGTTTTTTCTTTTTTCTAAATGAAAGGCCTACTTCGTCGTACAATAGTGTCACACTAAAGTTGCAAAAATAACCGATGTACAAGCTGACGAGTCACAAAATGATTCGTTGTTAGGTGTGTGTGTGTGTGTGTGTGTGTGTGTGTGTGTGTGTGTGTGTGTGTGTGTGTGTGTGTGTGTGTGTGTGTGTGTGTGTGTGTGTGTGTGTGTGTGTGTGTGTGTGTGTGTGTGTGTGTGTGTGTGTGTGTGTGTGGTTTAATGTGTGTGGGTTTTAATTAAAAGAACGGTTTATTGGAATAAAAGTATTTTTTCCATTTACTGTAAAGTAATGGTTTTGGGCACACAATGCTTCTACCCGACAGCGACGATATGATGTTTTCCGGGTCTCTGGGACCCCAATTTATATTGTAAAATTAATTTAACTCTTGAGAGTGTACAAATGGAACCATTTGGGAACGCCTGTCTCAAACAATCCTATTCCACAACGTGTATAATGTGATCTCTTCTTCTGTGTGCAGTTATGAGGTGCAGCTGGAGAGCAGAGTGAGGAGGAAAGGCCTGGGGAAATTCCTCATTCAGATATTACAGCTCATTGCTAACAGGTAAACCAACTGTAAATGGTAATTAGGGATTGACCGATATGGGTTTTTTTCATGGCCAATACAGATACGGATTTGTAGTGATCAAAGAGGCCGATATTAAAGCAGATTAAAAATGTATTACTGTAATTACATTTTTTCTTTTTATTGTCAAAATGTACAATAACACAAAACGGCGTTCTTAAAATGATTCCACAGCGATGAGGAAGGAACTTTATGCCCCTGTGCTTCATGATTCCGTCTGTTAGGTGGAAACTTCATATAGTATGTCCAAAACTGTTACTTTACAAGCTCAAGCTTGCAGTCAGATCTGCTACTTTTGATATTTTGTGTGACGCTGCACTAGGGCATTCACTTCTAGTCATTTTTACTAGTTGCCTAGTTGCCTAGTTTACTAGTCGACTAGTCGACTAGTTGTTTACCTATTATGTAAAAAATAAAAGAAATTAAAAAAATAAACTTTATTTTTTTTATTTCTTTTGGGGGGAATAAATATTTGTACGTTGAAAAACGGTGTACATGGTGACTATAACTATAATCTACCTGATCTTGAGGCCTACCAAATCGGTTATCAACTAGTCAACTAGTACCAACAAGGTCGACTAGTGGATGTACTAGTCGACTAGTTGGTACTAGTCGACTAGTTGCTTAATGCCCTACGCTGCAGTATGATCAAGTAGGGCGTTAATTTACACACACAAAAAAAGAAAAAAAATCCAAATCCATTCAATATGGAGATAAGAGATTTCTGCAGGACCGCAACGATTTGATTTCTTTCTTTCTCGCCCTAGCACGCAGATGAAGAAAGTGATGTTGACAGTATTCAAACACAACCATGGGGCTTACCAGTTTTTCAGAGATGCTTTACAGTGAGTATAACACGTCACACGTCCCCTTTTTCCTAAAGGGAAAGTTGACTGCATTCTAATGTTGTTCTTCTTCCCACTTTGTGCACCAAATACTTTTGAAGCTAAATTGTAACACAAGAAACTGTAATTATGGCCTGGGCCATGGCTCAGTGGTCCAGGCACCTTGGCTGGTAATCCAGTCTGGCAGTGTGCCGCGGGTTCGACTCCCGATCCTGACGGCCCTTACTGCATGTCTTCCCCCCCATCTCTCTCCCCATTTCCTGTCAGCCTACTGTCTGTCCCTCCATAAAATATATAAAATAAAGGCGAAAGCCACAAAAAAAAACATTTAAAAATAAATAAAAATAAACTGTAATTATAGTTAATTAATAAATCACGACCAGGCCATGGTGTGACTATGACATCATATGTCATATAGTTTTCTATACAGAAGCATTTGAATCATGTTTACCCACTCTTGTTGTCCACTTCCAGTTCACCGGCAGCTTGTACTTTAATTTAGAATCCAAATGGGGTTTGTAAAATGGAACAACATGCTTGCTGTCCCTTCAAAAGTAGAACAACTACCTTTGTGCTTAGAAAGCACAAAAAAGTATTTATAGACTATTTCTGCTTGGCCTAAAGGGGCATAGACCATCAGCAGACTAGTCCACACACACACACACACACACACACACACACACACGTTTTATTAATCAGGATGATGACGCCACCCAGATTGTTCCTGCCACAGCTCTGCCACGTAACGCCGCAATGGTGGTCTGTGCGGCTTCATTCACAAACTGCACACATGGTAGGGTAACTTATTAATGAAAGCTAGAGATTGGACTGGGCGGTCCACAATATTATCTCCTTAGTGTTCATGCCGTCTCTTTTGCCGTCCCCCCAGATTCGAGATCGACGACAGTTCACCCAGCATGTCGGGCTGCTGTGGCGACGACTGCTCTTACGAGATCCTCAGCCGGCGGACCAAACATGGCGAGGCGTTGGTGGCGGCGGCACAGGCACACACCCACGGGGGCGGGCACTGCGGGGGCTGCTGCCACTGATTGGCTGCCCCATCCCCCGCCCACCCTCCCTCCCTCCCAAACGGTTAAAAAGACCAGCAACTTTCGTGGCCGCCTGTGAAATTTCACACTGCCTGCTGTGCATCAGGCGTTTCGGAGAATCTCCGCTCGGAGCTTTTGGGTGTCTCCTCATGCTTGGCTACAGAAGTCTTATCGTAGATGGAGGTGACGTCAGTGGTGTGTAAGGCCGTATGCAGTGTGAGCTTTCAGACACGCCACCTTGTTTTCCTACCCCTGGTTATTCCAGAGATCAGCAGTTACTGGTTCCAAGTCATGTAAAAGCTAATCCACCCACTCACTCCCAACAACTTTCTAGCTCATCTGATCTCCTGTTGTTCATACTGCACTCTGTCCTCATTTGTCACGCAGTGTTTCCTAACCCCCCCGCCCCCCCGCTGCTGGGTCCCCAAGATGGAAATCGTGGGGCAATGGACAGTCAGATTATTTTACACGTTTAGAGTGTGAACTTGGGTTTTCGGTTTATGGGACCCCCTCTACCCCCAGACGAGTTACATGAACCCTTTTCTGGGGGGGAAATATTCCCCGAAAATGGCCGATCTACAAGCTCACAGCGGCTGTGAGCTTGTAGATCGGCCATTTTCAGCCAAGACACTTAATGTAGAGCGAGGGGGTGGGGGGCTAGTATACAGCCGTTGGAGACATAAGGTGTTGAGTTGTCCCTGCTGTACTGTAGCATACTGCTACCGTACTGTCGTCCAGGTACTTTGTGTAGCTATATGCTGTTAGCGTGCGACAGCACAGCGGGCGTTCCACAACCACGCGCCTTTGAACCTTGACGGCCCGTCCTACTACTATTAATGTTACATGTAACTGTGAGGGTTTCCAGCTTTCTCCCACCTGCCTATCACTCAGGTGATTTCCACAGGAAAACCATTAGTGTTCATTTAAATCTCGTTTAAATCTTGGGTGGAAAAAGGACCCCCACACTTTCAAGAGATAAAACGTAATACTCTGGATTCTACTGTGCATGTTAACCTCCTCTTTGCTTAAGTTTTTAACCTTAATTCTTATTTTATTCTTTTCCATACGTCCTGGTTAAGTGCAAGGACTGTCTAAGAAGGACGAGACGCAAAGACAACATGGCGTCGTACGGGCGACGCCATGTTGCTCCATGGAAGGAAAGAAACATGCGCAATGGGCTATATGCAGCCAACACTTCCGCGTTCAGCTTCCTTGGTCTCAACTGCGCATGTTTCTTTCCTTCCATGGAGCACCATGGAGCAACATGGCGTCTTCGCGTCCCGTCCTCTTTAGACAGTCCTTGGTTAAGTGATAGGAATCCAGTCTGGGAAGTGTCCCCATTCAGTATCCAAGTGTCCTTTCCCCCTCGTATTCCAGTTCAGAATCGGTGAGCTGTTTGAGCACGAACTGCTACCACAAAGAGAAAATGTGAAATGATGAAAGGCGACTTAGCAAAAAATCTAAACGACAACTCTTGATATACACAGAAGCGTTATGGTGCTTCCGTTGTGGTTAGATTGGCTTTTAGTGCCACAACCTGCACTTCTCTTGATTTCATTTATACTTTGTAGTGTGCCGGCGTTGCGGGCAGAAAATAGTCTATCTACAAACGCAAAACGTGTTGCGCCCCAATGGGTTGTGAGCTTATAGATTTGTTCATTTTGGCACGTGACAATTTCACACAACCAAGTATTAAATGGGTCTAACTCGCTGTACAGCCATCCTCCTCGACCAAGTGCCCCCCCCCCCTGTTTTTATCTCCTGCTATCTTTTTTTAAATCATTTTACTTCCATTGGAGTCCATTTGGACTACTTGGCTGTCATTTTTAAGGTCTCATACTACTGATCATGGCAGGCTGATCTGTTACAGACACCAGGTGTTGTGTGACTCGGAGGAGGTATTAGGGTCCGTGTCCATACAAAGCGTATTATGAGCTGAGAGGCGCTTTGGATATCATGTCCATAGTGCTTGCGTGCATTGTTTATTAACACCCACAACGTTCAAACCAATCAACCGTTGCCATGCTCGAATGCTCTGATCTATGTCATTGGCACAAGTTAGGGGTGCACGATTATGTTTATGATTATGATTATTATATTTGATCTCCGATTATTTGCAGGGTCATATCTGCCGATACCGATGGTAACGATTCAACGTTGGGTCGTAAATTACCAGCCTGGAGGATCAAAAGAGCGGCGCTCCTCTCCAAAAGTGTAACTGTTCCCAGCTTGATGCGACCAGGGCGCTGCGCAAAGAAAATGCAGGCCGTCGGGAGCACTGAAGCACTATGCTTGGGCGCTGGGAAGAGGAGTGCACCAGAGCAGTCTTACCGTAGAAATGCATGACAGACACTCCAAACTCCAAAAACGCTTTGTGTGGTCACACCGACACAGTCCCTTAGAGGGTAAAAGAAGATTATGTGAAATGTTATGTTTGTACTCAAAAGAGCCATGAATCACGCTCTCTTCTGCAAAGCTTGAGCTGATATGTGCTTAATGGCTCCGACTTCCAGTTATGTAAAATAGACCTCAGTTTGTCTCGAGACTCTCGACTACACGTTTAAAGAAACCCACAGTGATCACAGGGAGTTCATCACCCGTCTCATCTTTTCCTTCCATTATCGGTTCCTCAACCACGGTGTAAGCCACTGCTTTTTTTTCTCTTCGATCGAGCTTAGATTTAAGTTTCATAGGTTCTCTTAACACAACGTTGCCATTGATCCTGTTTGGATAATTCTAAAGATAACATCCTTCCTTCCCGTCGCATATCCTTTCCTCTCCTCCCTCCTTCCAGCCCCTGTAGGCACTGATGACTGTTTTCCACAAGGCCAGGTTTCAAATCTGTAAAACGGCATCCTTCCTCCCCTTCTCTTTGTAGCCTTCCTCCCCCACTTACATGAAGGTACTGACGACCATAGATCCATTGATCCATTATCTGAACTTTAGACATTCCCCTGCTATCCTCAGCCGTACTAATCAAAACAAATTGATGCTGATGTTACTTTTTGACTGTGTAACTACTAAATATATCCTCATGCCCCCACCACCGCTTTTCACCATGAGCAAATCATATTGATTTAATACAAGAAGGATAGGTACAGTATAAGTGAATGCTCCATTACACAGCTGTCTTCAGTCCACTTATATTAAGTTGATGAATGCTATCACTGGAAGGACATTAATTAAGCTAGCAGGAAGGATGTATGCGTGTCATTTTTGGAAGACTTTTTCATTGAGATAATGTCCCTCGCTTCAGCCATCACCCCTATTCCCAAACTAACTATCAGTATGTTGCATGATGAGATTCAAAATGTTTGTTTAATAATTAATACAATCACGGTCGCTGTCTTTATTCAGGATAGCCCAGTAGCCAGGTTTCCTCTCCTGCCTCTGACAGCATGAATTTACTATTTCACACAAGTCTCCCATTAAAACGACTGTGGTTAAAACGTAAGTGAAATGTTTGGAGTCTGAATTAGATTTAAAGTTGATGCACAGGTTCCACTGAGCAAAAACAAAAGCATCTTGGCATGTAGAATCAACAGTCAAGAGATGGGGTCAATTTATACTTTGTGGTATGGCTGTGTGCCGTCCGCCAGAAGTAGATCTGTTACATTTGTAGTTGATAACGGAGGCAAAAACCCTTGCCTAATTTTGTTGCCCATTAGCTGACGTCACAACCCATAGCTTTTTAGCTGCATCTCATGTGTTCATAGTGGCGTTACAGTGGGATAAAGATGGTCCTAGCCCTACGATACTGTTGGCCGATGGAGCCCAGATTGTTACGGGAGGATTTTGGACAAGAGGATGTACTCACTGTACTAGGCCACTGGTTCCCAAACACTGGGTCGGGACCCGTTTGTCGGTCGCAGGCACATTTTTATGGGTCCCTTCATTTTTCGTTTCCTACATTTTGTTTTGAATTATTTAAAAACTTTTTTTTCTTTTTGTAAATTAATGAAGAAATGTAAGAAATTTAAAATTCTATCAATTAGAAAACAAATGTTTAAGTAGGAGTGAAAATAGCCGATCTACAAGCTTGTAGATCTGCTATTTTCAGTAGTTTGAGTCCCGGGGAGACATCAAATTTGTCTTTTGGGTCACAAGCAAAAAAGTTTGGGAACCACTATAACTAGGCTACCTAGACAGGCTGATGTCGATTCCATATCTGTTTACAAAACCTTCAGGGTATCTTGACCATCTCGAGTGCCCGTCTGCTGGGTCATATATTCCATTTCTAGAGACCACCAACCAACCATTTCACCTCAGAACTGTGGTTCACATGTATGTGAGGTAATGTTTCCTGTTTGGTTTTTTTAATAGATGAGATGCTGTCTTAATTTATTTATATTTCACTTTTTGTGAAACCCGCTGTCATCAGTGAAGTGTGATATGAGATTTTCAGTTAACCCAGTTGGTGTGAAATAACTGTCCATGAGGCCAACTTTGACCAATCCATTTTGACACGAAACACCATCCAAGGTTGTATCAATCGACAGTTTTTATTTTGTAGAGTCACTGAAAAACTCCTATTACCCAGCTGGCGAGCACTCGGAGCTTACATTAGGTGTTTCCTGCTTGTTGGAACAACAATGATGAACAAAAACAAAAGACAAAACTTTTCAACATTTTTGCTTGTATGTTTTAGTTCTAGCCTAACTTCTGATAAGTACAATCATTCATTTGTATTGGCAGAGGCTACACAAAAAGAACAGGATATTGTGTATATAGCAACGGTATATCAACGACTGACCGAGTCTTTCTCTCTCTCAGGTTATTCAAATGTAAACAAACCTCTGTGTTACTTTTGCAACCATGTTGGCTGTTGAGATGTCAGTTGGATTGGTTTGTCCCTCGGCTCTGATCTAAAATCTGTTTTTTCTTTTTCTCAACATATTTAAAGCACTCTTCACTTTTGGTAGAAGTTTTAAGTTAAGTGTGCATGCTTCAGTGGGAGTACATGCACAGTATTGGCAGTTCTGTAGACCTAATATGCAGCGCTCGGAATTAAAACCATTTATACAAGCATGCTAAATGTGACTCATGCAACACCATTTTATTAAAATGTTATTTTTCTTATCGTCCACAGAAATTATTTTTGTTAAGAGTCTGAGGTCACAGAAAGGCCGGTGTCCACTACAGGTTAATCCATTTAGACCTGAGGTTGATTCTACTTCTACAAATGCATTCTCAGACTTTCAAAGATTTTTCAAAAATGTTTCAAAAATAGTTGAACAAGCTCGCGGCGCGACGTGACGTGCTGTGAGCTTGTATATCTGCTATTTCTTTACACACAAATCTAAAATGACACGGATGCTTTCCCGGTTTTAATGGATTAAACGGTGGCTGTTCCATAACTCCCATTGAGTTGGTGCTTTGAACATTTGAAAATATTCTTCCAAAAGTGAAACGTTGCTTTACGTTACTTTACGTTGGTTAAAGTTTAACCGGCCCTAGAACTGTGCTCAGGGTCAACATTTTTACGTGAAAAAGCTGAGGTGTCTTTGAGGGGGGATTATTTGGAGTGATCTTTTATTTTGTGATAAAGAAAATCTGTTTGAGTGAACCTATTTTTCTTTTAAATCACTTCAAACTTATTTTACAACCTGTCCATGACCACCCTCGCCTCGTCATGTCAAATTGTTTTAATTTTCCCCTCCCTCTGATATGTTCCTTTCTCTTTCGTTTTCCTCAGTGTGTGTATATATATTATATATTGCGAATCCATTTTCAGTTAATTGTTTTTGCCTTTTACAGGTTAAACACTTTTTAAATGACATTTAAAAAAACCTCGATGTTTGAGAATGAGTGTTCTAGTCCTGTGCTTAACCGACAATGAAAGGGAAAAATAAGTCATTTCTGCCTTGTCAGTGTTTTATTTGTATGTTACAAATAAAGGAAAGTTGTTTGACTTCTAGATGGATATTCCTTGGTTTTTTCCCCCCCCTGTGTTATTTGTACCTGTACTTTTTCATACTGTAGTGCAGAACTAGGCAACCTAGGCAAATTGTTGACAACCTGCTAACAATGGCACACTGGCATGAGTGTGAGAGAGGATTCTTCGTTTAACTGTGTGTGTGTGTGTGTGTGTGTGTTGCACATGATTCTACATTCAAACTAGATGGTGTTAATATTGCTCTAATGCTCATTACATCCTGATGTGAAAGGAAATATTTCAAAAGAAGAAAATAAAAAAAAAGGTTATAGCCTTAGCCTATAGGCTATGATTTTTATGGGGTCATATAATTAATCTTAATATGGAACACTGACCGTCTACAAAATAATATGGCACTTCATGTCAAAAAGGTTGACCCCTGCTGAATGTGTACCTACCTAGTAGTAGCCTATATGTTTATGTAATCAAATCACAGTTGTCTCTGAAAGCCAAAAGGTAAACTGTGGTAAATGTCAACGGAACTACTGTGACGGTATGATTCCGAGGACTTTTTTAAGAGCTGCACTATAACCGGAAGTTGTTGGTACCCTGGCAGTGGCAGCAACAAAAAAATGTTTTACGTAGCCACCTTAGCGTATCCACTAGCTGAATGAATGGGTTGTATTTTACCCACATCTGTTTAAAAATGACGTGAATCCAATAAGGTCACATTTCAGTCTCAACCTTTGTGTCTTTCAAGATTTAGCTCTCGGTAAGTGTCAAAGAATTTGACGAGCGGTGCAAAGTAAACATTTAGCCAAACATAGCTAATATGAATGTTACCTTGACATCAGATGATGACTATACTCTCTTACAGCCACATTAAACGACCTTTTTGGGATATCAAAACAAAGGCTTAAAACCCAGTCTGCACTTAATTTGCCCACAACAACTTACTACCTTCTAATTTCCATTCATGCTATGCTGTACTTAGCCTACACTGCAGCATTAGAATTGGTCAATGATGATGCATGGCTTTGGTGGAAATGATCCAAGTTCTGTCAGCTAAAATGCCATTTTAATATCAAACTGGTTCACTATGATGAACGACGTTGAGTTATTCGTTCAGCATAATTATGTCGGTCAGTATCCCAATTTCCCAAACCGTTGTATTCTAATGACATCAATAATAAATTGGTTTAAAACTAAAGGGATAAAATAATGTTATTATTAATAACTCAATTATTGGGTGTGTGATATTTTTGTCTTCCATTGTAGCCTGTGTTGTTGCAGTGCCGTTGCCATGGCGACAAGGATGAAGCTGAAACTGAAGACGGTGTTTGTGTTGTATTTCATGGTGTCTCTCATGGGTCTGATCTACGCGCTGATGCAGCTGGGTAAGTCCCACTGACTGATCCTTCACAGCCCTGAGACATGACTGCCATAATCACAACAGTTATGACGTACCTCCCCCCTTTGCTACATTTACAAAGTTATCGTGTACATAAACGTTCAGATTTCAAATATAAAGTGCTCACCCAAGGTGCCATGGATGTTAGCTTTTTGCAGGTGTGGGTATTAGTACCCCTACCCACTAGCTAGATTGACCCGCCCCTTTATCATGCCCAGAAAAGCATATACTGTAGGTCTTTTTGAGCCTAGGCGCTTCGAGACAGTGTATCAGGTGGCGACCAAGGGGCCAGTGAGGCGCTCCAATGTTGAAGCTCTGGGCCCTAGTGGTAAGAGGAAGGACTGCAGGCGGACCCGTGCACGGACACGTAGGACCATCACTCCCTACGTCACCCATACGTCACCCCGGACCTCAAATTTGAGGTCCGGAGGAGGTACTTCCGGCAGTCTTCCGGGTGCTTCAAAACGCCACTGAGCAACTTCATCGAAATGAATAGCTTGGGGGCGGGGCTAGTGCTCCAGTACGGTCTCTATCCTTTATATACTCTATGGTGGCGACACTAGGAGGCTCTAGGCACTGTGGGTTGCCTCCGGGCTACCTGGCTCCTCCTTCGTCTGACCAGAAGTGTGGCAGTCCTGTGCGCTGCGTCCTCATTGCTGCTGGCCGGTCGAACATCTCATTCTACCAAGGTGGATTACCGGCGCAGTCTGTAGCTTCTTCCTCTCAGAAGAAGTGGTTTGAGCGGCCAACCTTCTCTCTCCATTTGCAACACTAGATTTTTTTATAATGGGATGAATCTAGAATTGCAATACCATCCAGTGTGAGCCCATTCATCCAAGTTGCATTTGCTATCTGCTTGTATTAAACGACGTTAAACTCATCAACATTGCATCTGTAGGGCAAGCTTGAATTATCCTCTTTCAAACTGCAAAGTGTTTGTTAAATAAAAATCCACCGTAGAAATGTTATGAGCTACTTTCTGTCAAGAAATTCTGTGCAGGTGATTATTTTGTGTTAAGTGTTGGAGTTTGGATGCGCTCGTCGAAGTCACTGAACGGCCCTGCGTACCACCTGTTTTGAATTTGCACATAATGCAGGAGGCAGCAGCATGACCTGTTAATAAAAACGAGTGGAAAAACTATTAAAACTATAAAAACTATTTGCTCAATGGTAAAAAAAAAAAAAAAAGAAAGAAAGAAAATTGTGAGTGTGAAAGTTTCTGTGGAGTGGACTTAAATAAAAAAATGGAATAAGGAATATAAGATAGGAATTGAATACTGAGAGAAACTCCCTTTTATTGTCTTGTTTATCTCCTCTTTCTGTTTTCTTTTGTTCTGTACCTAATACCATGCAGGTCAGCGTTGCGACTGCACAGAGCACGACATGCCTAAGGACCGTACCATCTCTCGGCTACGGGGGGAGGTACACCGTCTCCAGGAGCAAATGAAGAAGGCAGAGATGACCAAATCCCCCCAGAAGCAGCCAGTCAAAGCCCCCCAGCCCACCATTTTTGTAATCACCCCAACATATGCAAGGTAATAATAACACATTTTCTGCCATCTAGTGGCCCGCGGGCTGGTGAGCTTTTTTTTTAACGCTATGCGTCCTGCGCCCCTCATGAAGCAGAGCTGGAGCAGACCTGTCGCTGATCTGCGGGCATTGGTTTCCAGTCTGAAAGGACCTTTAGTCTGTCCGTCTCTTTCACATACACACACACACACACGCTGTTGAACTTGCTCCGTGCATGTGTGTCCAGGTTTGTGCAGAAGGCGGAGTTGACTCGCCTGTCCCAGACGTTCATGCACGTACCTCAGCTCCACTGGATCCTGGTGGAGGACTCCCCTCACAAGACACCTCTGGTGACCGACTTCCTGGCCAAGAGCGGCCTGACCTACACTCACCTCCACATCGCCACGCCCAAAGACCGCAAACTGCAAGAGGTGGGTGGAAATTGGGGGATGGGCTCGGTGGCCAAATACATACAGTGACAACGTTTTGAGCACCACTGATATAGCGACATAGAAGAGCGTAAGAACTTGAGAGCGTAAAAAAAAAACATTTTACGCTCAAGAGTTAAAGATCTATTCTCCATCTACTCTCCATCATTTAGCTGGGGACCACCTGGAACCCCCTCAAGGACCACTGGTGGTTTTCAACCATTGGTTGAAAACCACCGGTTCAACCATTGGTTGAAAACCACCGGTTTAAACGTCGTGGCATGTTGATTGTGTCCTCCCCCCAGGGAGACCCCAGCTGGCTGAAGCATGTTGATTGTGTCCTCCCCCAGGGAGACCCCAGCTGGCTGAAGCATGTTGATTGTGTCCTCCCCCAGGGAGACCCCAGCTGGCTGAAGCATGTTGATTGTGTCCTCCCCCAGGGAGACCCCAGCTGGCTGAAGCATGTTGATTGTGTCCTCCCCCAGGGAGACCCCAGCTGGCTGAAGCATGTTGATTGTGTCCTCCCCCAGGGAGACCCCAGCTGGCTGAAGCATGTTGATTGTGTCCTCCCCCCAGGGAGACCCCAGTTGGCTGAAGCCTCGCGGAGCGGAGCAGAGGAACGAGGGTCTACAGTGGCTCCGAGACGACGGCAGGGACCAGCAGGCTGCTGTGGTCTACTTTGCAGATGACGACAACACATACAGTCTGCAGCTCTTTGAAGAGGTGTGTGTGTGTGTGTGTGTGTGTGTGTGTGTGTGTGTGTGTGTGTGTGTGTGTGTGTGTGTGTGTGTGTGTGTGTGTGTGTGTGTGTGTGTGTGTGTGTGTGTGTGTGTGTGTGTGTGTGTGTGTGTGTGTGTGTGTGTGTGTGTGTGTGTGTGTGGACACAGTGTGCAGCTCTTTGAAGAGGTGCACAATTTTCACATCAGTTTGAAAATCTAAAACTTGAATAAAAAGATTTTGAAAAGAAAGGAAATGTCTATATATTCGAGAACATTTAACTTTAAACAAATATTTAAGTACAAATTCACATTTGATAGATACAAAACATATTGAATTAAATTGCCTACATATTCAACTTAAATACAATTAGCTATTTATTGGGGGGGGGGGGGTTAAGAATAGTTAAATGTTAAGTTTTTAAGAACTAGTTAAATGTGCTAAAAGTAATCAGGTCCCTACTTACTACTGTACTTAGTAAGCAAGAACATTGTTGATTGTTCAATAATCCTAATCCCTCTTTCGGCTCTTGTTTTCTGTTCATTCTCCTCTCCCAGATGCGTGGTACCCAGCGTGTGTCGGTATGGCCGGTGGGCCTGGTTGGAGGGATGAGGTACGAGAGGCCTGTGGTTGAAGGAGGAAAGGTTGGTACCTTCACTGTCCTCGTTTGTCCTATTTATTTACAGAACCGTGGCTTCTGTCCACACTGGTGTTTCAGTGACACATCTCTGTACAGTTGTATTATTAGCCGCAACCTACGCAGTCGGTTTAAGAGCACGGCCGATGCCAGATTTCTGGGTCTGATCCTGATTTTCTTTTTAGAGTTATTTTACTTATGGCAGAACCTTCCAGAACGTGAAACCTTCCAGAACCTTTTGAATTCGGTGGTGGTATTTCTGTTTATATATTTCCCTTGTAACTACAACCATCCCTAAAGCGGAAGGTACATAATTAAAAACGGCTTGTTAAAAAAAGAGAAAATCTACAAAGCTTTTAGATAAGTATAAGTTCTGGGTTTCCAGAACTCAGGGTTACTACTACCTCCTGAGCAGGGCCCAAATTAGGTTCTGAGAACCTTATCTGAAACGTAGCATATGGAAACAAGTCCAGAACATGTGAAATGTTACACTGATTACCAATGTTTTACTTTTGACCGACATATTTTGTAAAGAAAAATCTGCAAAATCTTGACATGAAACGTATAAGCAAACAGACAAACTAAAGAAATATTTAACATGATATTTATTTGTACCCGTTCTTTGCTCTTCCCAGGTCGTTCGCTTCCACACCGGCTGGCGTCCCAGCCGTCCATTCCCCATGGACATGGCCGGCTTCGCCGTCTCCCTCAAGCTGGTCCTGGCCAATCAGGACGCCTGCTTCGATGGCAACGCTCCAATGGGCTTCCTGGAGAGTAGCTTCCTTCAGGGTCTTGTTACCATGGACGAACTGGAGCCCAAGGCAGACAACTGCACCAAGGTTAGATGATGGGGTGGGGTGTGTGTGCGTGTGCGTGCGAGAAAGAGAAGAGGGCTTGAGTCATACCCTAGGTGTGGTTGGCAAAAGGGCCTTTCTGTGTGGAGTTTGCATGTTCTCTCCGTGTCCCCTAGGGTAGGTACCCTCACAAAAAACATGCAGTATTCCTGTTCTCTATACTGCCTCCCCGTGGAGGGGAAAGGAACTGGTTGGAATAATGTGTTCCTTCCACGCGCTACATCCTACCGGGGAAACTCCGCCCTGTTGGGTGATAAGAAGCGGCCTGCTCACTCATGCACTGAAGGAAGCATGAGCTCAGTTCGGGGCTCTCCCCAAGTTGGCTGAGGAAATGGGTTACAAAATCGTGGGACAAAAATGTAACAAGAACATAAGTAACAGTGGCATCACACACTGCTCTTTTACATTCTGGTCAAACACAGTCAGGGTGCTGCTATTGTGCATGTTGGCTCATTGGAAACACTCTGCTACATAAGTGGGTCTGGGAAGACAGACACGCTACATTCACAGTTTGCTTTCTCGCCACATATCACCAAGCCTCAGCTGTCAGTCTTTTCGCCATGTCAATGGTCTTGTCATTCACTTCACGTGTTGTAAACTTGTCTCTCTCGATCGCGCAGCGCCTGCTACTCCCACTGTCCCACACCTGGACAACCTAAGCTGGACGGGCGGTAACATGTCATTGTTCCGACCTCCCGTTTTTCCGACCGATTGCTAATACTATCCCAAACCCTAATACTAACCTCAGTCTTAATTAGTATCATCGGTATCTCCTGTGAAGGAAGTAGGAAAGGGGCCTGGAAGTAGGAAGAGTTATTATGTGTGCATAGAGCCCATTTGGCTTGTGTAGGAGATGTGGGTGTCTACACCCTCCCCAAACACTAGGGGTCAGCAGTGACACAGACTTTGCACATGGTGGGAATTGGCAGAAAATAATGTTCAGAAGCAGGGACTATTGGTTAGACTTGCATGACACTGACTAGTATAATGTTAGCATTAGGAAACATAAAATATAATGTATTAGTGAACTTATATATTCAGTTGATGCTTATTCTTAGCCATAATTGTGTGTGTGTGTGTGTGTGTGTGTGTGTGTGTGTGTGTGTGTGTGTGCGTGTGCGTGTGCGTGTGCAGGTGTTAGTGTGGCACACACGGACAGAGAAGCCCAAGATGAAGAGAGAAGAAGCTCTGCAGGCTCAGGGTCTGGGCTCAGACACTGCTGTGGAGGTCTGAGGAACACACACGCGCGCACACACAAACACACGCACGCACGCACACACACACACTGTCAGACACCCATTCTGAAACTCAAACTCAGAAACTACAGCTATAACTGTTACAGACTTTGCATTTCCATTATATAATATTACAAACATATTGCATAAACATAAATATATATAATTACCACATACCTTATGCCTTCATTTGATCTAGGTGAGTTAGGTGATTAATAATAATAATAATACATATAATAACCATATTACAATTAACATTTTATTTATTATGATCTTTGAGACCTTTAGAATGAGCCTAGAATGAGGATGTGGCTCAAATATGGACGGCTATCACTTCCGGGGTGGGCGGAAGTGACATGTCTCCTATGCTTATTTTCCACGATTTGTTTGGCACTGGCACCACGTTCTGGCCTGGAGGGCTGGCTCTTGTGTTAAATTGCAATTTCTTAAAGATGGGACAGTGAAGAAATCGGATGCCTTAAATAGAAATATTTATTGCATTTGTCAAAAATGTAAACTATAGGAAACTATTGGTGTGTTTTATGAACGGCCAAAGTTGGGCGTTGATCAAGACCCCGTAATCACTCCCATAAACTTGTAACGGCAGCTGGCTGCTTTGGTTGAGAATCCATGGTCATTGGGTTTCAGGTCAAAGAGAGAATTTGTCTTCTCAGGACCCAAACATACAAATTTAGATCATGAATCATGAGTTTGTATTTTTATTTTATTTTTGAAAATCTTAAGAGAAAAAGCTAAAAAGATATGTATATTGGTCGTGAGCTTACCCAAACTTAGAAATATAGATCAACAATCAATATTTCGTCATGATCATGATTTTTATTTATTTCAGAAAATCAGGATATTGGGTCGTGAGCCTATGTTTGGGAAACACTGTAAACTAGACCACGGACACACAAAATGCAATTCACACTTTCACTGGTTGGATCCCAGACATGAAGGCAGTTCTAGCTGACTAGAAACCACGAGGCTGTCGAATTTGCAACTTTCATTTCAAGGACCCCCAGTTTGATGCATTAGACTAGTGGTTATTTATTTGGCATTTGAACCACGGACCACCATTTGATGAGATTTACAGTAGTAGGATTTTAGAAGATTGTGTCCACAATTCCATGCTGTATTGATGTTGGTACCATAGGACATTGGTTCCCAAAGTGGGGTCCTTGAGGGAGTTCCAGGGGGTCCCCAGATAAATGATAGTTTGGAACCTTATGGGTCTGTAACTCATCAACATTGATTAACATTGATATTACAATATAAATTGGGGTCTCAGAGATAGAAATGCCATTAAATGGGAGTCCGTAGCCTGTTGCATATCAAACTGGGGGGTCCTTGAAATGAAAATCACTGCTAGAGCCGTAAAAATCTTCTCTTATGGGGGTCCCTGGCATATCTTTTCTAATGGGGGTCCGCAGGCTAATGAGTGTCATTTTGGGGGTCCTTGACATGAAGAAGTTTGGGAACCACTGCCATAAGAGATACAACAGGCAACTGTTGATCAAAATAACAATTCTTCTACATTCTCTAATTGTATAGACTTATTGTAGATTAAGTAATGCAGATGTTGAACAACCACTGCATTAGGTCACAGGCCCACATTTGATTCAAATTTGACAAATCTACACTGTAAAATCAACAGACTTCACTCAACTCTCAGAGTTAGACACCCATAAGGGCCCCTTTGGACAAGCACTCTGCACGTATGCCCTACAAAGCCAACAAAGTGCAGTAACTATGTTTGTGGACACACCTACTTATTTGTGTATCCCAAAGGTCAAATCAAATTAGCCGTCGTTATTTCGGGGGATAAACAATTACCTCAAGAACATATTTACAATTAGAGTAACATCACTTATTTGCCGATATCTCATTTGGCTGACCGGTTCAAACACTTTTAAACCCAATATTGTCCAATTCCTAGTTACTTGCACTTTAGCTTTGTCTTGTCATCAAGGAGTTAGGAAAGTCTTCTTCTTCGTCCCCTGCAAAGCTGGCTTTGCTCTGGATTACTACCGATTACTACCGTGTATGTTATTAACAATAAGTACCACAAACACTCAGGAGGTCGACTGTACACAATACACATTATAATATAAAATACTTGTTGTATTTATTGCTGGCACGCCTGTATGTTCATCAACAAAGCTCGGGGGAAAGACCCGGGCAGCTGCATTGTAATTATTCACGCAGGGCGAAACCCTCTGATAACTGCTATGCCCTATGGCGATATGACGGTACATCGGGTAGCTGACCATTCAGTCAGTGACCTCAGGGAATCGCCTAATCGCAACTGTTTGAGGTAATCGCAATTATTTTTGCAATAAATGTCAAATTGTTTCCATGTTGAATTTTTGTTTGGCCATTTTCAACAATTTCAGAAGTAGCAGATCTACAAGCTCATTGCATCACAATGTGTTGTGAACTTGTAAATCGGCTACGCACGTACATGCACGCACGCACACACACACACACACACACACTGGTACCTTTTTCTTGTAAGATGTTGTACAGAGATTTCTTTTGTAAATACTGTAAAATATTAAAATGTGAAAACTGTCTAAGGTGACATATTTAAGATGACGCGGTTATGTCTGTCTGCGTTGTTTTGTGAATGGTAATGAGTGCTTGTATGGGCGTGTTGCCCTACAGCATAGTGAATGTGTGAGTTGTGAATTGAGTGAATGTATTGTTGTCGGTTAGTATGTGTATCAGGATTTATTAAGGTTTAAGCTGTATTATTTAACTTCTTTTCTTTTTTAATACATTTTTATTTTGTCCAATCTGTATGGTATGTTAATACAATATAACTTATACAATTGATGTGGTTGTATTTGGTATCCCTGCTATTCTATTGAGAATTCATAGAATAGAATTGTGACCCTTAAAAGGTCAATTATATCTCTCCCCTGTGCAAGCAGGCAGGCTCTATGGGCTCACTGGCAAGAATGTCAGCACTTGTGCGCAGGAGACCCGGGGTTCAAATCCGGGATGGAACAGGGAAGTTACATAGCTTTAAGTCACCAGTGCTGTGGTTCAGTAATAACTTAGAGGGACAAGTCAGCTGTTCTGTTGGTAACATCATGCCGATCCTTTGACCACATGAACCCTATCCTCCCGGTACAGGGTTTGAAACTGTACCGAGTTTCCCAAGTATGGTAAGCCGCCATGGATGTAGTGGGTGTGTCATTCCACTGACAACGTGCAAGTTTGACTAACGCATTAGTGGCTAATGCAAATATTACACCACTCTTCACCTTTATCTGGAAAACCACGTCGGCAGGATAATAAGGGTACACAAACAGAGGAAATATGTTCTTGTTCTTGAGGCGGAAGGAGCACCTTCAGAAGGAGCACCTTTATAGTATAGCTGTATAGCTGCCGTTGCTTTGTGTCGAACTTCGGAACGCTTCAATGCACTGCCAGTGCCGATATACCAGTACTTCCTTCAAAGTTCAAACGAGGTGCATTAGTTCCTATTATGCGTTTATGAAGGAGAATCACAGGTATGTTGCTCAGACATACATGTACTATGTGGACGGTGATGATGATCACACTTGGCTAGTGACCCCCACCCCCTATATATAATTTTCTTTATTGAAACTTACAAAATGTTCTCATCGCAAAGCCATTGAATCACAGGCTCTGTACTTAGTTCCATGCATGCCTTATCAACACATAAGTAGGATAAATGAAATGTGAGTTAGGCCACCACCTGCATTAACATGCTTTCTCAACAATGGCGACTGGTACTCTGTTACTCTGGTACGCTGAGTGACGCTGTGTGGATACAGTAGCCTAACTGGAAGCAAACTGAAAGCTACAGGAATGCGTTCAGAAACTCTCAAGGGGAAATATTTATTGGATGTCATTTTAATGCCTTGCGCCGGTCGTTCTCAAACTTTTACATTTCAAGGACCCCCACAGCTGTCCTTTGGGAGTGTACAAGATGAGATGTGAATGTGTACCTTGAGACATGTACACTGAAGGGTCCATTTGGACCCCCCTCAAGGAACCCTGAGGGTCCGGCTTTGAGAACCACTGCCTTATGCAATAATAAAGTGATACATAACATAGATTTTCATAGAGGTTGTCCGAAAATTGCTACAGTTGGTGGATGTTGTATGATACTGTAAGAAAATGACAAACAGCTAGTGTCTGTTTGAGTGCGTGTGTTTTAAAAAAAAATACTGCCTGTAAGTCATTTAAATCCTATTGTATGATAAGTTATTTATTGTTGTATAGATATTGATATTGTTCCTTGTTTACATTGTACAATGTGGTTCTAGTCTTAACTGTCTGTCCCAGCCTTGAGGAAATAAACCAAATAATGCAAAAGATTTCTAGTACAGTCTGAATGTTTTTTTGTTCTGTTTTTTGTTTTTAACTGAGTTTTGTTTACTGGTGTGGTGTGGGACGGGTGGCCTTGCCGTTTAGAACAGGGATGGTCTGTCTGTCTCTCTGTCCTCACAAATGTAGACCCATCGCAGCAGCTCAACTACAGCGAACCACACGGCCAGGGTCAGTAGAAATGATCCACATTAACACCTTATCAAATCTGGTATATATATAGTATACAGTAGGCATATCAATGTAGAAAGGTTGAAGGAACTCAAGGAAGGATTTCTCTCACTGATTCAAGCCAGATAACTGATAATTAGTCATTACTAACTCTTTGTCTTGTTTCTCTTTAAACCAAAGTGGGTTTTACTGTATATTCTTATGTTTGAGCACATGAAGGTTGGAAGTGGAACAAGATGGATGGAGCAAAGGTCAAAGAAAAAACCTGCAAGCCATAACCAGTTCCATAACATGTATGTGTGATAATACAATTTAACACAACTATGGTGGTTGGTCTACCTATTCTTCTATTGTGACATTTCTATTCTGTGGTCGGGTAAGACCACTACTGTTACACACACGTGGTGTTGTAGGAATCTCAAAGCACAATTTATCCTGTATCCAAATGGACTTAGTTTCCATTCTAACATTATAGATCCA
Source organism: Electrona antarctica (assembly GCF_951216825.1). Lineage (NCBI taxonomy): Eukaryota > Metazoa > Chordata > Actinopteri > Myctophiformes > Myctophidae > Electrona > Electrona antarctica. The sequence goes on from NC_136802.1 coordinate 16,897,583, forward strand.
CGGAGCACCCAGGTTGGAATCCCGCGTAAAGGGCCATGCACTATAACTATATCATTCACCATTGTCTTTGTTATAGTCCACTTGAAATGTTTTAACTATTATCTTTATATTTATTGTTACAGTATATTAGCTATTGTGCTTGGTGTGGACTTCTCTTAAAACATAAAAATTGCAACTTTGAACAGCCAACTCAAAACTCCATCTTCTTGTGTAACTATATCTCATTTATATTTGACAGTGCTAAACAGGAAATAGTTGGCACTAGCAGCGATGCAATGTGCCAACATGCCCGTTGGAAGGCAGTTAGAGCTTTGGTGCCTTGCTAAAGGACACTTCCACATGATGCCAGCCAGGAGATGCGGGGATCGAACCGGCGATATTTTGATTTCCAGACAACCGCTCATCTCTGCTGTTAAGTGAGTCACTGCAAGTTAGCTGTGGGCAATATGACTTCAAAGTGTTTGCACAGATCAAGTGTCAGACAGAGATATGTCTCTACACTGTGTCTTTAAACTTCCTTACCACATAAACCCTATCGTCCCTCTGGGCATGTTATAATGGGCGAAACATTAAGTGAAAATGGATCTTCAATCTCAACATTTTTGCTTGATTTTGAGCTTGTAGATCATCTATTTTTCACAACAAAGTATAGGGTTTAAGTTGACACTATTCAACAATATATGACACACTATTCAACAATATGACAGACTATTCTGTCTTTATTTACAAAAATAGACGAAGATAAGCCTTTTGCACACCTACTGTACAAATAGTCCATGGGCCAGATATGTCTTGTCCTTTTTAGTTGTACCCAGATCTCAGCTGGCCCATGGACTAAAAGGCATAATAGGAGAACAACAAACGAGGTCGCAAACGTAATGAAAGAAAAAACTCTTGCATGTGACTGTCATTATATGCAAGTAAAAATATTTAATGGGAATATTTTTCTTTCTTTCTATGTCTTTTGTTACTGAAATCAGACAACCCAATGATAGAGAGGAGAGTTTGGTAAAATGTTACCCTTAGTTATACATTTTTTTGGGGGGGAAAAGAATATTGCCTGATTTATTTTGTCCTATGACTCCAAGGCCTGATACAGGTGACAGATGAATGATGGTACAGAGTTTATTTCCTGTTAGTCAGTCAGATCTCAGGTGTGTGTGTGTGTGTGTGTGTGTGTGTGTGTGTGTGTGTGTGTGTGTGTGTGTGTGTGTGTCTGTGTGTGTGTGTGTGTGTGTGTGTGTGTGTGTCTAATAGCTCCAGGCAACATGTGAACTTTAGATGACTGACTGTACTGTGTACAGTGAATGTGCCACAAGGTCATTCAAGTCATTCGTTCTGGATCATGCCTGATGCACAGTATAGATGTGAAACTCCTTGTTCTTCCTTGCTGTGGTCTAATTCCCAAACTAAACTGACCCCTCCACAATTAAATGAAACCTTTTTCAAAGGGAAAATAAATAAAATACTTTAATAGAAGAAGAAAACAAATCCATACACAAAAATTAAACCTATCTATCAACGTGACACGTTGTGAGCTTGTGGATTGGTTATTTTCACTGTCAAACAGTGGTGGGGAAAGAAACATTTAATTGAAAGTATCAATACTGCAATATAGAAATACTCTACCTGTTACATATAAAAGTCTGGAATTCAAAATTTACTTGAGTAAAAGTACAAAAGTATTGGTATCAAAATGGACTTAAAGTTGTTTATGGCTGTTGGTAAGGCATTCCACATTTTGGTCGCATACCAGGAAAACACATTTAAACCCTTGTTCGTGCCAAATCTGGGTTGAGCGGTGTTTGTGGAACTCCATCTGGTGTTGTGATTGTGGACTTGATTGACGTTTTTGAAGTAGTTAGACAGGTACATGAGTATCAATGAGGTGTAGTGTATCTTGTAGACCAGGCCCATTGCAACTCTCCATCGTTTAGCTCGGGGACCACCTGGAACCCCCTCAAGGACCACTGTTGGTCCCCGGACCACTGGTTAAGAACCACTGGTCTGTGCGTGTGAATGTGAGTGTGTGTGTGTCTGTCTCTCCCTCTCTCTCTCTCTCAGAGGTGATAAATAACGTCATTGCCTTTGCGCTAATTGCCCTGCTGCGGTATCCATCCAGCCACGACCTGCCTCTGCTTGATCGTTGCCATGGTCACCCACCTGGCAGCTCTTCCTGGCCTATCATAGGGGGGAAGGAGCTTCTTGAACCGCCACCCACCTGGCACTTTTCCAAGGCTGAGTGATTGACATGCCGTTACGCTCTCACGTGGGGGAAAGGGGGGTTGGGTGCCCGGACAATGACCATATATGGAACGGTAACGGTATCTGTGTACCTCAGTGCACAACACACAGGTTCCCTATACCACACATACACACACACACACACACACACATTTGTATTACTACACTTGTGAGGACATCAGCATTTCATGATGGTGATTTATGAATGCCATTTTTACCACTTTTTTGTAAACCTAACCCTCAGTCCGGAAAATGCTGATAGGCTCACAACGTGAGTGGGTTTCTGAACTGCCCACAGCCCTCCTATGAGACACAGACCGAGTAAAAAATAATGGTGGCATTTTACCGAGAACAATAGTGAGGACCAATTATATGAAGATAGGTTGAAAAGTGGTTTTACTCAAGTACATTTTGAATTCCGGACTTTTACTTGTATTTATATATTGAAGTAATTTTACTATGTCATTAATATACCTTTTCAGACCTCCAGTTCTAGGAAACACAGAATGGGGGGACTTTTTTATTATTTAATCTCTAAGGTATATTAATGACAGTAAAATGTTGAAAATGAGTGGAATGCCATAAAACACAAGCACTGCTTTTAACCATGAAACAACCAATTTCTTGTGTGAGGGCCAGGAAAATGGTCTTCATAATTCCCATTTCTTAAATTCTACTATACTTGTGGGGACATTTGGCCCTCGCACAAGTATAGTAACACACACACACACACACACACACATACACACATGCTGGTGGGGAGTGTTGACAGGTGAGTAAGAGGTGGTTACTTACTTACAAGGCCAGACACATGCAATGATGATTCAAAGCTTGTGAAGGAGGAGGATTCTGCACAGTCAGTCAGACGGAGGTTTTATTACATGTGTGCCTCGCTGCGAGGTCGAGTTTCACACCTGTCTGTGAGGATAATGAGTGTATCGTCAGCCGAACACTGTCACGCTTTCACTCTGGGAATAATAACGTTCATTATGCTCCATCTAGTGTGTGTGTGTGTGTGTGCATGTTTTAGCATTTAGGTTCACTTGCGCTGTGATGGGAAAGTGGCAAGATACCCAAGTGAAATCTCAATGAACTCAGTCAGTGTCTGTGTGTATACATTACAGTATGACTCTGTTTGTGTGCTATATGGCTTCATCCTGGAGTTTAGTCCATTGGGATAATTATCCCTGTCTCTGTTCTCAGGACGTATTGGTATCCCACGTCACACACACACACACACACACACACACACCCTGTCCCACCCAGTGAGTGCAGTGTTTACCGTGCCAACAGTGGGACAACATTCAGTGACCAAGCTCAGTCTTTTTATCTTTTTATGCCTACTTTAAAGTGAGGCAGAGACAAATCCTTGTTGATACCAAGCATAGAGAGTGTAGAGCGCAGCCTGTTCATCAGAGCGGTGAATAGGATAAGTTAATCAGTGTTTAGTGTGTGCCGACTTAAGGACAAAACTGTTATTATTGAGGTCTGTTTTCTGACTCCAGCCACAAACGTGATGGAAACAATACAGGCTTCTGATAAGTGGCTAAAACGATTTCAAACCCAAGCCCTGGGAAAAAGATTGTAAGCAAAAAGATTAATGAAACTGTATAGCCCTAGGGATAAGACACAAAAGTCTGGTTTGAACGGAAGGCCACTCTCCTCCGTCTATCACAGCTGATTGTAGTTGTATGTAGATATTCTAGGATCTAGGAGTAGGATGTCCCTTTCTGATGCAAGATGTTTTGTGAGCTTAACTGTTTAGTGACAGTCTATAGGTTGCGTAACGTTGTGTTGTGTTGTGTTGTGTCAAGAACTGAATATCTAAAAAACAAGAATAGAATATCTTATACACCGTCTTTCTGTGTGTTCTGTAAAATGTTACTAAAAAACATAAACTGGACGTGTGTGTGTGCGTGTGCGTGTGCGTGTGTGTGTGTGTGTGTGTGTGTGTGTGTACCTGTGTGCACGCTTGCTTTGGTGACGCTATGCTGACAGGTTTAGGCATGGTGTGTGTGAGGGGTGTAACCTTAGCTCCGAGTCCAGCAAGAGAGAGAGACAGCAAACAGAGTTCACTGGCACTCGTACACAAGCGCACAACACAGGAGAGAGCAGGTAAAAGCTGTCTTGTTTTTTCTCTCTCTCTCTCTTTTACTCAATTACTCAATTTAAAATGTCATGTTTGTGTGCTATATTCAGTTAAAGTTCCTTCCTCCCGAGGCTGTTATTTGGCACTTGTTCAAATGATTCTCTTACATTGTCTCTGACACAGTTTCTATGTATGTATTAGTGATGTCCGCTTTAATGCGCTACCTGCCTGTTATCCTATTAGTCACATAGTTTGGGTGGTTTCGATGTGTAGCTTCGGGACCTCTAAATACAAACTGGTATTGTGATGGTGGATAGATTAGAGTGTGGGGGTGTATATGGCCAAAAAGAACATCAGTACACAGTAATGTATTGTATTACAATATAATAGACTATATTGAGACAATTTTGAGGTATTTGTACGTTACTTGAGTATTTCAAATTTCCAATACTTTTACTTCTACTCCACTACATTTATTTGAAAACTTTAGCTACAACTTAAGTTACTTTGTAGATTTGTATTATTATTACAAAACTTACATCAAACCACTTCAGCCCTATGTACATTTCGACTAGGTTCTACCAGGTTTATTTACAAGATCACAGCTTTAGGAGAGAGAGACATATGTCCACCAACATGAAGTGAAGTTTCTGTAGCCTTGGGATATTTGAATTCTTTAACAGATTAACGATACTTTAGCCACTTAAGCCCCTACGTATATAGGCCACGTCATTGTACGACAAATGGTGAAAATACCAGATCTACAGTATAAGCTCTACTAAAGTGACGTGTGTGAGCTTGAACATAATGCTGCTTTTGAAATGTTTTAAAAAGAGATGAACATTTTTCAGGAAATTCATGGAAAATGTTAGTAGAAAGGTTTTTGATAATATATATTGTTTTGCTTAGAAAGACATTGCCCAAAACTCGTGACGGCAGGTATGAAGTGGTTATGTGTGTAGGGGACTTGAAGCATCAGGCTGACACTGACACGCAGAAGATAAACACACTGATTGATTTTGGCAGCAGTGAACGGTTGGACAGGTTAAATGAACGTCAAAGTCCTCCCGTCCTGTTGGGTCATGTGTGTACAACAATGTGTGTTTTGGAACATGGTGTCTTCAGACATAATGCTTATCTGCATATCCCTGATAACACCGACTGCAACCCGTTGACATACACACACACACACACACACACACACACACACACACACACACACAAAACCGTGAGCGCACACGTGCATTCAGCCAGCAGCATTCCTCTCCTCTCCTCTCAGGAAGGGACTGATAAAGGAGATATCTTCCAATGACCTCCAGTGTATATGGCATTATCTCTCTTATCTACACATGATGGTTGTGTGCATGTGTGCGAGAGAGGGAGAAAGATGATTAGGCTATTAACGGCATTAAACTAATATCTTGCCTGTTCTATTTCTCTCCTTTTCAGCACAAAAACAAAAGACAGGCGAGTGAGTGGACACCAGAGGCAGAACAGAAGATGGCTATCGGCAAGACCTCCAGGATGAGTTCCGTTCGGAGCTCCCTCCGGGCCCCCAAGTTCCTGGACAAAGCAAGCGGCTTCTACGGCCGCCTGGACGAGCCGGCCAGCGCCAGCGGAGAGCAGGACACCGAGGAGGAGAAGCAGAACAGCACTACGGACAGCAGCGGGCCCACAACAGCCCCGCGCGTGCATGGAGAGAGGCTAGAGGAGACCTTCGACTTCAGCGAGGGGTTGATTGAAGACGACGGGGAGACTCTCCTCCGCAGGAAACCCAGCCGACGCAGCAGCAGATGGAGACGAAGCTCCAGGAAGAAGCAGAAGGAGGCAGAGCCCGAGGAGGACGCGCCCCAAGACGGGAAGCCCACCCCGGGCACACAGAGCGGGCCCGACGCCATGTCGCCTGCCGCCCCGGAGGTCACTGGGACGGAGCCGGAAGAATTGGGCTTGGAGAGCGTGAAGAAGAAGGAGACGGAGGAAGAGCAGGAGGGGCGAGGGACGGAGGAGCCCGCGCGCATCCACTTCCGGGAGGAAGAGGACGACCAGGTCCTCATAAGAGACAAGAAGAGAGGAAGAGAGGAAGAGGAGGAGGAGGTGGGAGAGGAGGAGAGGAGGATGAGGAGAGAGCAGGAGCAGGGGATGAAGGTGGTGAAGAGGCACACAGTGAAGACCTACCGCAAGGTGAGAGAGCAAACTGTTTTGGACACGTCACAAAAAACAAGAAATGTTCAGTAAAATCAATGCTTTTCAAACATTTTCAAACTAGCACATTAAAGACTTGTAGAACTTGTTTTAAGCCTGTAGATCAGTTTTTTTGCACGACATGTCATACGACAAAGTAAAAACAAAATAGGGCTTTTAAGTTAATTATTTGTTTTCAAGAGTTTCTGTAGGCCATTTTAATTGATTGTTGATTTTGTAAACTTTCACATTCCTTATCCTTATCCTAAACGTAATCTCACTGATAATAACCAATACCTAACCAATACTAACCAATACCTTAACCCAAATAATTATCCCAATCTTAACCCATTTTGGACTGAGGCCGATTCTAAAAAGCCCTCTAAATCCTGACCTAAGCTTTCTGAAAAACTTCAAATATTTATATAGCAGCATCAACGTTTTGTAATTTTTGAATACTGTACATACTGTACAGAACCCCAAGAGGGGTTCCCGTCCAGAAGGGTTAGAACACCAAAAGGGTTTCCCGCCCTGATCTCTGGGGGAAATGTAGAGTGAAACGCAGGTAAGATTAAGTCAAAAGGCAATTAAATAGTTAGGCCTTAACCCTAATCTTAACTCAAACAGATACATGCCTAACCACCTTAACCATAACCAATCTCACCCTAAATTCCATAACCATATGAAACTGCATTCAAAAAATTTGGATGCACCAAGTTTGGCCTCGCACACACACACATACACGCACGCACGCACGCACACATTGATTGTTGACACGACGTAATCTGTCCAGTTTCACTGTCTGCGTTCCTCGTACTGCGCTGTATGCTAAGCTATAGTCACCATGGAGACTTTTATATCCCCCTAATAATAATGATACTCTTAGGGTCAAAGTACAGCCTGGTTGCTCCATGTCACCGAGCCATGAGGTAATCCCTGATAGGAATGTTTCCCTTGTCTTCTACTTCATGTTTACAGACGATAAAGAGACGTTGAACTGGTGGAACCTGGGGTTGGATTGCATGTACCATTGTACTTCATTGTACTTCATAGATTTTCCCCAAATCGGAATAGTCGCATTTCAGAAATGGAGGGCTATATCTTGCGCCACCCCTTAACCCTTATCCCTAAACTAATTTGCCATTTTTTACTATTTTAAAAAACATTTTAAAATAGTTCAAATAGCCAATCTACAAACTCACAATGTCTCGATGTAGTTCGGCTAGTAAAATAATGTTTTTTTTTTAAAATGTTTTTCAAAATAGTAAAAAATGGTAAATACTTAGGGATAAGGGTGGCGCAAGATGGAGCCCGGAGACTTTTACGTCAAGAAACAGAAATTTTGTTCACTCTTGTCAAATGGAAGGTCTCAAAATCGGCCTTTTATCACAAACAAACAACAAACCACCTTTTTGCTAAGTTAATATCCTTGATAGAAATTCCTTAGTGCCTAGAAAAAAGTACCAGATCTAATTTCTCGTCTAAATGTTCTATATTGTTGCTGTCTGGAAGAAACAACCTAACTCCATTTTTGAGCTTTTTTTGTTTTTCACTTTTGTTTCATAAATCAATGCTATTGAACGCCCTTTACGTCTGTGTGTTGATGAAAACAATATTGAACCAATGAAAAGTAGCCTTAAAAAGTGCTTCGACAAAAACCTCCTAACTCGACAGCAGAGATATATTGAAAGATATGTGAACTGCTTTATTTGCATAATGTGCTAAAACTAAAGGTATGATTGTGGGCCTGTTTCTCCATACAATAGGATCGTTGCTGTCAGGCGGAAACCTTGCATTTCCAAAACTATAACTTCAGGAAATGGAAAGGAAATGGAAGGAAATTTAGTCACAAGCTCATAACTTAATAGCATTCATTGGTTCAATGCTTATTAAATCCCCCTGACACTTTACCACTTTAAACTTGTTATGTCATTATACAGTAGGTGAAAATTATAAATAGCAGATCTATAAGCTTACAACTTGTTGCAGCATGTAGATTGGCTATTTTCACTACTTTTGCTGTCATACACCAAAGAACTGTCACAAAAAACATTACAATTACAATTTAGGCATTTAGCAGACGCTCTTATTCTGAGCGATTTACAGTAAGCAAGAACAAAAACATGGTATTACATCAAATACATAAAATAGTCATCATGAATCATACGTAAGCTACAGTAAGAACCTACGTATGATTCATGATGATTCAACATGAAGACATTATGAAATACGGGAGGTATAGGGCCCTATTTTGGCCAGGGCCTTTCCCCTTGTGACTTGATGTCATGCACAGGAAGCAACAGGTACACTAATGCAATCCAAGGTTCTACCTAAATTCAGCGTCAAAATGTCAAGTTGAAGACAGACGTAAAGGGCGTAAAGGGCAATAGCATTGATTTATGAAACAAAAGTAAAAACAAAAAAAGCTCAAAAATGGAGTTAGGTTGTTTCTTCCAGACAGCAACAATATAGAACATTTAGACGAGAAATTAGATCTGATACTTTTTTCTAGGCACTAAGGAATTTCTATCAAGGATATTAACTTAGCAAAAAGGTGGTTTGTTGTTTGTTTGTGATAAAAGGCTGATTTTGAGACCTTCCATTTGACGAGTGAACAAAATTTCTGTTTCTTGACGTAAAAGTCTCCGGGCTCCATCTTGCGCAGAAGCAGGCTTTCAGTGTGCACCAGGTAGCCTACAATATATGTGAGGTGACCATAGTTGCACAAAATGACCAAATGACCTCTATGGTCGCATTGAAGGGGTACAACTGTCTTTTGGACAAATAAGCCCTTTGAACAACTTGTCTGTTGTGCAACTACTTCGACACAAACTCTGGAGGAGCCCGCGGGATTGAACTGGGAACCTCACGGTTCCCATCCGGCCACTCTACCCCTGAGCCACTTCATGTCCCTTTGTTATACTGTAGGCCTATGTTTACAAACTCTTTATATGGAATACGTCACTCAATCCGACTACACACACACACACACACACACACACACACACACACACACACACACACACACACACACACACAATAGATGTATAAGTCTGGTTTGAGTGGTTTTTACCACATGTAATACTACCTGCCTCATGTAATTGCAGAGATTTTCGACTTCCAGTTTTTCCAAATTACCCCTCCTTCAACACACGCACGCACAAACACACACACACACACACACACACACACACACACACACACACACACACAGCTCTGTCATCCACTGACCCCCCGCCCAGTATACCCACACCATAAACATTCCATTGCCATTAACCAATCACCTCCTCCGTCTCACCAGCATTCCTTTCTAGGGTTTATGTCCGATCTTATTTGAGGTCAGAGATCATTCCAAACACAGTTTGTTCATTCATAAAATACTCAATCCCCATTCGCAGCTAATCACTCATATTTCTTACATATCGCCACTGTCGAGCAGAAAACTTGTATCTCCATATTTCACGTTTTCATATTTTCTTATACTTTGTCGTATGACAGTGTCAGGCAAGATTAGCAAAATATAGTTGATCTACACGCTCACGAAACGTTGTGATGCGTTGTGAGCTTGTAGGTCTGCTATTTTTGAACGATCACCCTCATCACACACATCGGCTAAGAGAAGTGTAGACTAGAGCCCAGGGGGATCACGTCCTCACCAAATGGACCCTTATTAGTTCTTTAACTTTTGAGAGTGTAAAATGACTCTCAAGAGTTAAATCATTGTTAAACATTATGCATTACTTAATGGATTTACAAGAATATCCAATGATAACAAAATTCTTTAGTTTTGGGTCAGCAAGTCTAAATCTCATCAAATGGTCGTTCGTGGCTCAAACGCTCAAACAATAATGGGGCCTTGCTATGAAAAAGGTTGAAAACCAGTGTTCCACACTATTGCATCATTACCCCTTCTCTGTGCCAGAGGTTCTCAAAGTGGGGTCCGGGGACGCCCAGAGGTCCTTGTGGGGGTATTTTTGAAACATTTTAACGCAAATAGATATATTTGATATTTTCAGATGCGGATCTGCAGCTAAATATGTATTAATTTGACATGAAAGGGTCTGAGAACCAGTGGTGTACATTTATTCAAGTACTGTGAATAGTACAATTTTGAGGTACTTTTACTTTACTGGAGTATTTCCAATTTTAAATACTTTTAGTCCACTACATCTCAGAGGAAAATATTGTACTTTTACTCCACTACATTTTATTTGAAACTATTAGTTACTAGTTAGTTACTTTGTAGATTTTGATTATTATTAAAACATACATTAACCACTTCAGCCCTGCATATATCTTTTGAAAATAGCTGATCTACTGAACAAGCTGCCGTATTGATACTTTTACTCAAGTAAAGAATATGAGTATTTTTTTACACCACTGTTAATTTGACACAAAATGGTTTGAGAACCACTGCTCCGTGTTGCGAGTTTATAAATGACCTTTGCCCTCTCGTTACCCACCAGGCCCTGGACCGAGCCTTCCGTCGAGGCTGGGAAGCGTTCGTCACCAACCTCTACAGCGTCACGCTCACGCCCGTCACCTCGTCTTCATCGCCTTCGTCGAAGACAAAGCACCAGCACAATGTCGCTTTGGCAGAGTTCAGATAGAGCTGGGCTGGACTGCCATGGACAATACTAATCCATTTTAAGAATTATAATTGTGTGGTAATAATGCCAGACCTGTACTTTATACAGATTTGTCCTAACCTCTAAATATCCGTATCTTGGAGACAAACATCATCTAAGTCAGGGGACTCCATCATCACACATAAATATTTCTTTTTTTAAATATGTATTTATTGCTTTTGGCATTACAAAAGATACAGATAAATATTTCTGCGGGACATGCTGACAGCATAATGATGTACTATTATACATATAATTCACCCAGAAAAGAAAACCTCAGAGACACTGATTATTTATATGTATGCCTTACAGCAAAGCGGTACAACACCGCTTTGCTACAGAGCATGAATTAGGCTTTGAAAACTGGCTGAGGTTTTGCAACATTCCAGCTACTGTGAAGACCAATCTTTCCCTGGGTTTAGCACTGTGAAGCGGCTTCGCTGTTGATGTGTAACCCAGACAAATGGAAACTTCACTTGCCGTTGGCGAGAGCTTTATGGTCGGAGAAATTAATGATTGACCCGATTCATGTCACAGCCGTGTTGTCCCGTTCAACATGTTAATCAATGCCATTTATAGCTCTGTCAGCTGGGTAATCGGTGATCAATAGGCGCTAATGAGCAGTTGTCGGAAGGAGACAATTTACTACAGCTCAGTGGTTCTCAAAGTGGATTTCAGGGACCCTCTGGGTTCCTTTGAGTTGGTACTAAACAGGTCTATAACTCTGAGAATGTACAAATGGCCACATTAGCCACATTGACTAAAGTAATTCCCTGCCCTGACCGTCGCAACATACACGCATGTGCGCACGCACACACACCCTTATCGCTGGTAGACTTCCTCACTTTGGTTAAAGTTCTACCTTTCACTGGCTGTCCTTATGAAGGTCATCTAACCTGAATGGACTTATCTGTGTGTGTGTGTGTGTGTGTGTGTGTGTGTGTGTGTGTGTGTGTGTGTGTGTGTGTGTGTGTGTGTGTGTGTGTGTGTGTGTGTGTGTGTGTGTGTGTGTGTGTGTGTGTGTGTGTGTGTGTGTGTGTGTGTGTGTGTGTGTGTGTGTGTGTGTGTGTGTGTGTGTGTGTGTGTGTGTGGTCGGATTGAGTGACGTATTCCATATAAAGAGTTTGTAAACATAGGCCTACAGTATAACAAGGGGACATGAAGTCGCTCAGGGGTAGAGTGGCCGGATGGGAACCATGAGTTTGTGTCGAATTGTCCTTGAGCAAGACTCTGAACCCCTAATTGATCCTGATGTGCAGGTTGGTGCCTTGCATTTCCACCGCCATCAGGGTGTGTGTGAATGTATGCACAATCTAAAGCGCTTTGGCTAACAGCGCTATATAAATGCACCCTTTTCCATTTACAAAATGACAGTCCTGGCGATTGGTCAATTTATCAGTTACACCTATTATCTATTTAGTGTTTTCTCTCGCAGTGTTGAAGCCACCAACTGTTGAAGTAAGAGCTGAGCTGGTTGGAGTAGAATACTATGTAATTTTATAATGCTGCTGTAAAACAAGTGTTTTTTTTTGTTTTTTTAATCTTAACTGTTTTTATACCCTAATCAATGCTTTATTGTTTACTACACAGAACATTTATGACCAAATAAATATAAAAGTAATGTTAAAGCTGGTTGTAATTGGCTTCCTTTGACAATGAATGGTAGACTGTATCTTTGTGTCTGTCCATGTGAACGCAACATTAGAAGTCAGTCCACCCAGGAGGAGACTGTATCTGAACTGTCAAATGTGCCGTCCGTCAACACAGCTGGTGCTTTTACTCTGCTGTGGCCTCAAGTGGGGAGATACTGTATGGTCAGAGATGTACATTAACCACTTACATTTACTGAAATAGGGAGCGTACCTAGATTTGTCCTGCTCCATATTGGCATACTGGACCCTTGTTGGTTAATTTGTCCTGCTCCATATTAGTATACTGGGCCCTGGTTGGTATATAGCCTGGTTCTAGACGAATCTCGTTGGCTCGTCACCACTTCGGCCGTGAAGTCCTCCCACAGCAATACGCATAGAGCGCCGAAGTCCTGACATCACTCGCTCGTCCCCTCGATTCCCCTGGTTCACGGAAGTAATTTCTCTATGGAGAACAACATGGGCTCATCTTAAAATCGTTTCATATATGCGTTGTGGTCCAAAAATAAACAAGCTGTCTCAGCGTTATTGTCAGGGAGGTGTCTATCGTTTGCAACAGTCAGACTTTGGTGCTCTATTGCAAAGGCAGGTGAAGGCTGGCTATGCAAGGCTACCCATCGGTAATCCTGTTTGACTTCTCTCTCCTTATTGGATGAAATATTGGTATCCTGACCCGAAATGTCTGTATTTTTGAGGGCTAGCCCCTCCTATGTCCAGCTTTGAGGGTTTGTGTAAACACAAACATTGTCCTAACACAAACATTGAATGCCATTGACAATGAAGGGCCAGCTTTAAGTGTTTGAGTAAACACAAACATTGCGTAAACACAAACATTCAAGACGAAAGTGAGGGCGTCAAATTGTGATTGGCCGGAATGAGATGATGTACGATGATAAGAGTGGCCCTCACTTCACATGGGTGTGATTTTTCTGTTTACAAAAGAGCTGGGGAGATGGCACGATCCATGTTACTGAACATTCACTCTGTAGCAATTATTACAATGATTGCTATCAGAAAAAGATTGTATCATGAATGGATTCAATATATTTTAAACAATACTGCTCTAACCATGACATTTAAGTACGACATTTAAGTACCAACAAATTGCTGAATCCTTTCCTCTAGGTGTCAGTGTAGTGTCAGGAGAACTGATGATGCTAGTCTGAGTGATGTATATTTGCCTTATGATGCAATTTTATGTTCTAATGTGAATTGTAATGTGTAATGACTCTGAGGCCAGTAGACCTTATCTTACCTTTACTATTAGGAATAGTGGACAATTACATATTAATTCCTTGATGTGTGATTGATGTGATTCCTTGATGGTTCCTTCAAGAAATGTGGGAACCACTGGTTTAAACAACATTAGGAAGCAAGACCAAATAAGCAACTGCTGTACACTTAAGCCAAATTCCAATAGGCCTACCCCAAATCTCGGCTCACTCACACTCACATCACTCCCGCATGGCAGTGTTGAAATTGGCGAACTGACAAAATGTTTGACCATCTTCTTCACATAACTTAAACTTACATGGATGTCTTTAAATATGTGGCCTGCCCTGAATACTGCTATTGAACTCTGCAAATATACAAACTGCATTGATTTACATTCGGAAACTCAACTGACAGTATGTGATTGTATACATCATCAAACCCGGAAGTTATGCAGGAATGCCTACCAAGTGGCAAAAAACTACTTTCTGGCCTTAATAGCCCATATATCCAAACAGAAAAGTCCTATCTGATTGCATTAAACAACGTTAAACAATGTTAAACTCACTTTGCATGTTGCTTTGCCACTCGATGTGCCATTCACTTTAAGCATGCGCATACCCTCTATACACACATTTCAGCAGGTCACCAATTTCATCGTAACACCACCACCATGCTGGAGTGATCGAGTGTGAGTGAGCGAGTGGCCGAGATTTTGGGTATTGGAATTTCAAGCCCCCAAAAAACACAACCAGCAACTAGGCTACCAATAATTTATTTACAAGCGACTTTACAGAAAAACAAGCAAAAGGTCGCTTATAATAAGCAGACAGGAAGTCGAAGGAATAGGAAGGAAGGAAAAGGGGTGAGTTGTCACTTGTCTTGTTACCTAAAGGAGCCCCAGCCATCCGAAATTGCCAGCAGGGTGCTACCAGGTGCAACTTCCCATAGACAGCCCATTCATCCAAACAGAACAGTCCTATCTAATTGTATTAAACGTCAAACTCACCAACATGCTGTACGGAAAGCTTGATTTATCCTCTATCGGCAATGTGTTTGTTTAATAAAAATCACACCCGTGTGAAGTGAGGGGCGCTAATGTCTAACTCATGTTGATTAGGTGATGTAAAACAAACGGTGCCAACACAAACATTAACAATAAAGAGACAATATGACGTAAACGACACATTATGACATACATTTTCCCTTAATAATTGTCAAACAATGCGTTTACTAAACAAACAACTAAAGACAAACATTAAACCTGTGTATAGGAGGGCCCCTCAAAAATCCACTGTAGACATGTTACTCCCTGTCAAGAAATTCCTTGCAGATGATTTTTTTCTAAGTGCTGGAGTAAACAAATTGAGACCGCAGCCATCTTGCCAGCAAGGTGCTACCTACGTAGGTGCTACTTCCCATAGACAGCCCATTCATCCAAACAGAAAAGTCCTCTCTAATTATAATAAACAACGCCAAAATCACCAACATTGCAGCTGTAGGGAAAGCTTGAATTATCCTCTTTCTATCTGCAAAGTGTTACCACCTGTTTTGAATTTGCACAGGTGCAGCAGGAGGTTGCTTTACTGATAACGAGCACTTCCATACTTATTTGATGAATTGAACATGGTGGACCCTCTTGTAAACAAGTGTAATGCTTAATTGGGTCGTCCACTCACAGTTAACAGTCTTTGTGCTTGAAATGTACTGTAATTCTGCAAACTGTTAATAAATATTTCAATCAATCAATCAATCAATGATACCTAGAAAATAATCATCTGCAAGGAATTTCTTGACAGGAAGTAGCTCATAACATGTCTACGGTGGATTTTTATGAAACAAACACTTTACAGATAGAGGATAATTCAAGCTTTGTAGGTGAGTTTGACGTTTAATATAATTAGATAGGACTTTTCTGTTTGGATGAATGGGCTGTCTATGGGAAGTAGCACCTCGGTAGCACCTTGCTGGCAAGATGGCTGCGGTCTGAATACAGACAATATGTGTACCATCTGTTTAGAATTTGCACATAATTCAGGAGGCAGCAGGAGGTTGCTTTACTGTAGCTTTTCGTACAGCTGCAATGTTGGTGAGTTTGACGTTATTTAATACAATTAAATAGGACTTTTCTGTTTGGATGAGCCACCACCTTGCTGGCAAGATGGCAGCCGTGTGCATCCTACTATAAATGCGCCACGGCTATGTGTCGGCGTGCGTGCGTGTGTACGGTTGTAATGCACGTAACCTGAGAACCATTTGCCCCACCGACTTCACATTCGACACACACGTTACACACCAACGCAGGGAGTGCAGTGCCCGGTATCGAGTCGGTGGGACTCACGGTTCTCCAGAACCACCACAAAAGGCTCTGGCCAGGCTCTGCCAGTGGGCCTAATCAGCCTAAGTCCCCTCACCTGTGCAATTCCCAGCCTCTGCCAATATTGATTGCCATGGCAACCCCACACCTGCCAATTGATTACTTAACCAGTACACTTTTCACAGTCAGTTTGCACTCTTCAGGCACAGGCAGACAGACAGAGGCAGACAGACAGATACAGAGATCTCCATATACAGTATGGGCACAAAAGGGACACAGACAGATAGTTAAAACGGGTGCTATGACAAGTTGACAACGGGTATGTTCTCAAATTGCATCGTTCTCAAGTAGGCCGATGGTCAACGGGCACGTACAGGTCTAGTATCATCAATATGCACAAGCGAACATGCTGGGGAGGAAATTTCACTTGTGTTCACTTGATGTGAAGGTAAATCTCTTCAGAGCATACTGCACTTCCCTGTATACCGCCCCCTTGTGGGGTAAGTTCAGGAAAGCAAGCACTGCAGATTGCTTATGATTGCATGTGTATATTGTTGGTGGATCAGCAGTGCAAGTGAGTTATTCTGTAGTGTGGGAGTATACACTTTTCATGCATTATTACTGTACTAATGTACACATTTATGTGTCGGCTCAATGAGTCTCAAAACTTTATAATTATGCTGCTGACTAACCCCAGCCTCAGTAGCCTATAACTAGGTATCGGTCTGCTTTTTGGAAGCACTGGTATAATTGCTTATTGTAAAACTGATTAGTTAGGGTTAGGGGTGTTGTCTGTTTTTATTGGAACCTGAGTCTGAACAAATATAGTTGATTGATTGTTGTCCTTCAATAGAGGGTATGCGCATGCTTAAAGTGAATGGCACATCGAGTGGCAAAGCAACAGGCAAAGTGAGTTTAACATGGTTTAATGTTGTTTAATGCAATCAGATATGACTTTTCTGTGTGGATGTATGGGCTGTCAAGGCCAGAAAGTAGTTTTTTGCCACTCAGTAGGCGTTCCTGCATAACTTCCTGGTTTGATGATGATGTCACACGCATACTCTCTATAGAAGTGGGACTAGTGTGTAAGGGAGGTCTGCATATTTCTCTGTCAAATAAACATCTGATGTAACCATAAAATATGCAAATAGTTGATAAACTAACTGTCATCAAGTTTAGGGATAAGGGGTAAGGGATGGCACAAGATGGGGCCCTATAACTAGCAGTTGCATTTCTGGTGAAATGTGGGGAAATATACTTATTGTGGTGGCTTTTGAGTTAACCACATGACACCTTTGTGGTGTCACTATTTTGGGCATGTCATGGTGCCAAAATGCCAGACAGGCCCTCAAATACAAGCCATAAGTTCTTAAGACTGTGGAATTACAAGTTCTACTGGCAAAATGACAGCATGAGAACTGAAAAGGCCCCCTGGCCATCCTGAAGGAACCTGGATGTAACCCTCCCCACCTGCCTTCCTCCAAACATGGCCATTTATTTTAGTTGGAGCGCCAGGCTCAGCTGGAGGCTCCACCGTGGAGGATTTGAAACCCTAGTCTCTGCAGCGAGGGGCAGAAACTTTACACTGTACTACCAGTTTGATGAGTGTATAGCAGAGCTGCCAACACCCCTGGATCCTGTAGGAGTCTCCTGCATTTTGACCATAATGTCCTGCATGACTCCTGCATTGCCCTTTCTCCTGGATTTGGTATCAAAGTCCCAAAATTCACCAGCACACAGGAACTTACATCTAACTATATAAAAAAAGCTTCTGGGGGAGGACCCCCAGGCACCCAAGGCTTGGGGTGTCTGGGCAGTGCATGCAACCATACAGTGATGTTCACTTAATACATATTGAATGGTTATTATTAAAGATGGATCTTACATTGTTTCAGTCATCAAATCAATTTCTGTAGGCCTACGTTTTGCGTTTTAATGGCTGAAACTGTACCCATCATTTTCCGATGCTAGTAAAGCAAGCCTGATTAAAAAGTAGCAAATTCTCCAAATTCACCAGAACAAGAACTTGACTTCTATGGACTGACAGCTAGTTCCCAGTGCCAACGCTCACACTTGCAGTCATAAGTTACAAATAAAATGTAGTGTGGTTGGCCACAGGGAAACCAGATTATAGTTATTGTTAGTGTCGAAGTGTCCTTGAGCAAGACACTGAACCCCTAATTGCTCCTCCTGATGTGCTGGTTGGTGCCTTGCATGGTTTCCGCCGCCATCGGTGTATGAATGTGTGTGTGAATGGGGTGAATGTAATGCACAATCTATGTAAAGCGCCTTGGATAAAGGCGCTATATAAATGCACCATTTACCCCATAGATCCTTTTTACAATAAATATCATGAGATCAAGGCGTTTCACAGGAAGAATCAAGGTTTTGTTCCCCACTGACTTGGTGGTGACAGTGGTGGAAAAAGTACTCACATGTTTTACTCAAGTAAAAGTATCAATACTGCAATGTAAAAGTCCAGTTCAAAATTTCCAAAATTTACTTGAGTAAAAGTACAGAAGTACTGGTATCAAAATGTACTCATTATGCAGAATGTTTTCAAATGTTTAAACATCTTGATGCAACTCTGTGAGCTTGTAGATCAGCTATTTTCAAATGGCCTTGACTAACTTATTAACTTTAAGGTGTAGGTTGTCACTCCTCCTAGTTCCCTCCCAACTGAACAGGCCCCCTGGCTAACCTGGAGGACTAGATGAGATAACCCTCCCCACCTGCCAAGTCTATGGACTTTTAATGTTTGTTTAGAGCCTTTTGAACAAAAAAATCATACACGTAAAGTGAGGGGCGCTCTTATCATCATACATCATGATACATCAGCCAATCAAATCATCACATTCCGTGCTACAAACACATTCCGACTCCGAGCTCAAACACATTCCATGCTCAGGCACATTCCATGCTCAGGCTCAAACACACCTACACACAAAGCTGTGCGAGGGGCTAGCGCCCCTCAAAAAAGTTTGCCAGCCAAGTCTATGGACTTCTATGGAATCATCTGTTTCATACAAGAAACAAGCCAAGCCAGGATGGACAAAGGAAAGAAACAATACAACTGTAACCAATGTGGAAAAAGCTTCACAAGAATCAGTACATTGAAACAGAGAATTCATAGAAGAGAGAAAGAATGTAAAAGGGAAAGAATCAATAAAACTGTAATCAAGTGACATACAAAAGCAAAAGGAAAAAAAGGCGCCCCTTACTTCACTTACCTGGGCCTAAGTGATTGGTTGGTGTTTTTTCCCATGTAAGTCATGGTTAAAACTTTTTTTTGTTAAAAGGTTAAATCACTATATTCTGATAGTAATCATTGCTATAGTCAAGTCAAGTGTTTGTTCAGTAACGGGAGTCTCCCTGTCTCTCCAGCTCTTTAATAAACAGAAAATACATTTTCAAGATTCAAGATTCAAGAATTTATTTGCCATGTCAACAAGTTGATAGGAATTTGTCTTGGTTCATACTCAACATATACAGACAACCATAGATACAAAAAGGACAATACAATACAAAAACCAGCAGCATAGGGAATTACATTCAGTTTTTAAAGTGCAATATGCATATTGCTACATACATACATCTAGTTCAGATGTCTAATGGCTACGAGGTAAGTGCTATCTCTGAAGCGAGATGTTGAGCTCTTGATGCTTCTATATCTCCTGCCTGACAGGATGTCAGGTAGGTGACAAATGTTCAGCCCATCAGGAGAAAGTAGACATTTATCAGCTTATAGTGTTCCTGTTTTGTCTGCTCATTTATTTGTGTCATCACTTACAATTCCACTGGTTTAATCTGTATGCTGACTGAGTTCTCTATCCTGATTGGATAAAATTGGTATCCCGACCTGAAAATGCATTTTCGTTTAATAAAAAAGCGGGAGCACTATACCAATGAGTACTATCACAATTTAACACTTATTTCAACCAAAGAAAATTATTAACTAATTTGGAGTGTTGGTTCACACTATTCCTCCTAGTTCCTCGCTCAACTGAACAGCCCCCCCCCCTGGCCAACCTGGAGGACAGAAATAGCCCTCCCCACCTACATGGTCATTTATCTTTGTTGGAGCGCCAGGACCAGCTGGAGGCTCTAGGGACGATTTGAAACCCTAGTCTCTGCAGCGAGGGGCAGAACTTTACCCCTGTCCCACCAGAGAGAACCCTATAGAGCAGGCCGGGGTCCTATCAGGTCAAGGGCCAATTAGCACCTTTAGTACTACCCATTTAGACCTGAGGACGATTCTACAAATGCCCTCTAAATCATGACAGTTTTCTGAAAAACCCATGTCAGTCGTTCTCAAACATTTTCATGTCAAGGACCCCCAAGATTATATGTAATTGGCCGCCGACCCCCCCCCCCCCCCCCCCAGAAGCAAAGATTTGAGTTAAAAACGTTGGCTCTGAAAGAATATAATATTCAAAGATTTGCACTACATTTTCACGATTTTTCAAAAATAGCTAAAGTAACCAAAAAAATGGGTTAAGTGCATTTTGATAACAATACTCTTGTACTTTTACTCAAGTAAATGTTGAGTACCAGACTTTTATTTGTAACAAGAGTATTTTTCCTTAAATAGTACTTTTTCCACCACTGGATTTCAGATCTATTTTACATGGGAGCCCTGTTTGGGGCAGCAGAACAAAAAGATTCAACTGACACAACATTGTGATCGTGTGCATGTTTAAGATAACTGTATACAATAAACTGATAAGATGTTCCTGATGTGTGTGAGTGAGGCAACCACATTTAAAGAAATGTATATGTCAGCCCGTGCCCTATACACACAATCAAGGACCTTGCACACTCAGCTGAGTCATATGACTAATTGCATTTGTGTTGCAGGTTTCATGCATTTGTACAAATTACATTTTTAAGTAATTTAACACAATGATTTAAACCGTTTTAAATATGCTTATTTATTGACACTGTCTGAATGTAAATTGTTTGTTGGTCACCTGTCTGTCCTCTGCAGTGCTTCCAATCCTGTTGATTGGAATGGGCCAAGCACTATAGAGGAGGAGGGGTGTTTGTTCATTTTGGTATTATGTTTTGTCTTATTTATATTATACTCTGTAAATTAATTGCCACGGGGAATCGGTTAAGTTGTGTAAGATAACTTACAGGCCATAGTTAGCCAGGTTTGTGTTAATTGGATTACTGGGAAGGTTTGCCTCACCTGTTTAAAAGGCAGGCATGCTACAGGTGAAGGAAGTTCATTTTGGGGCTTGCAGGTGACAGGGTCCTTAGATGGAATGGGCAGTCTGTGTTTCAGTTTCTTAAGTCTTGGCTTGCAGATCTACAAGCTCACAATGCGTTGTAGATATGCTATTTTCTAAAGATGTTTATACTTTTGAAATATTGTGAGGTGGGACATTCTGCATAAAGAGTACTTCGTACTTTTGGTACTTAAGTATATTTTGATGACAATACTTTCGTACTTTTACTCAAGTACATGTATCTTCTTCATGGAGATTGTGTTTTTGTCGCATTCCTGATCCAGTATTCCAAGTATTTAAAGTAAATGGGAGGCCAATCTTAACAAGAACAATACTATATTTGCTTATAACCTGTCGTGGACAGTATTAGGCCTCCCAGTGATTACACTGAGTTGTTTTGGAGTTTATACTTTTAATATAGTTCTGCCATGGCCTCCTATTTACTTCAATTATCCATCCATCTTCAACTGCTTATCCTTAGTCTGGTCGCGGGGGCAACGGCTCCACCAGAGAACTCCATCCCTTTCCAGAGCAACATTAGTAACTTCCTCCTGGGGGATCCAGAGGCGTTCCAAGGCCAGTGAGTCGATGTGATCCCTCCATCTGCGCCTCGGTCTACCCGGGGGTCTCCTCCCAGTGGGAAGTACCTCAAAAAGGCGGTAGGGCTCATTCACTTTTCACCTTTTTAGGAGGCAGCCCAGCTATACTTCTGTGCTCAGCCCTGACCATAGTCTATTCTTCATCATCATCATCATCATTATCATCATACTATAATCATCATCATATACTATAATTCACTCTCTGTCTGTCTGTCGTAGCTCCTCATTGGCTGCACCAGTCGCTCCGACTTTTCACACAGGCATTGACCATAATATTACGGAGGTCTTAATGAAGCCCTTTTTTCACTTTAACAAATTATTGATTAATAATGAATTTATGGCCCAGGCGGTGGCGTAACCGTCTGGGCACCCGACTGGTAATCCAGTCGCAGTGTGCCGCGGGTTCGACTCCCGAGCCCGACACGGCCTTTACTGCATGTCTTCCCCCATCTCTCTCCCGTTTCCTGTCAGCCTACTCCCTACTGTCTGTCCCTTCAAAAACCAATAAAAGGCGTAAGCCGCAAAAAGAATATATTTCCCATCGACTTACATGGGAAAATGTATTTTTCTCTCAAACTGTCGCAGCTACAGTTACAACACTTGGGGAGGTTCAGAATAATTATTAAAATTAATGTAATAATTACATCAGTTGGCCTCATGGTGGCGCTATAACAGCCCACTTTACATTACACTTTACATACATACAAAATGTCACTTTCCCTGGATTCCTTAGGTCATGAGCATCTCCCCATTGGCATCAGGATAGATTTTCAGCCATTTTGACTTTTCCTCAAAACACACTTTTTGCTCTTCCACCTACAGCTTTTGTGCAAATCTCACAAAAAACACATGATCTCTGGACCTATCCGATTAAAACACCACAGGCAGAATTTTCATAGTCCGTATCGTTCGGCTATTATCGGCCTCCAAAGTTAGTGAGAGGGGCCTGTTTTACAAAAAATGACACAAATCACCAACGGAATGTAATATAAAGCCACTGGATTTGCGTTTAGGTTAATGTACTTTGTGCTTTATTTGACACAGGCAAGCTGTGACGACAACCATGGACTGGGTCAGCTGTGTGAGGCTGTGTGTGCAATTATCTGTCACTGAGTCTGCTAATGAATGCAATTATGATGAAATGTAATGCTGAAAGGAAATGTGATGAGTACAAGGAATGGAAATGACGTTACGGGTCAGTAAAGGATTACGTGACAGTGACCCTACAGTGAAGCAAGTCCCGTTAAGCCAGTGCCAGAGGATTTGTTGGAGTATAGTTAACAACTTGTTAACATCTGAACTATGACCATGACTACAAAAACACACCAAAAAAACAAACGTATAAAGCTCTCAAATTAAATTTGACACCCGCACTTCACTGCATTTCAGGAGAAATCTTCACTACATTTTAGAATTCCTCCTGAAATGCAGTAAGTGGAAGTATGAGCATACACTGGAAATACTCAAGTAAAATGACAACTTCCTCAAAATTATACTCAAGTAAAGTATTTGAGTACTTGCTTATTGGCCTTCCTCACTGAATATTATCATGTTCCAAATAATAGTAATAGCTCAGATTTATGGGGGGGGGGCTAATTGCTAGAATAAAATGATAAAAAGGTTAAGCATGCGTTGGGGAGACATCTTAATTAGACCATCAGTAAATAATGTATCTGACAAGACGTGAAGTAATGTAATGAATTTAAATGACGAAACCCAGCACCCTACTACCACCCTGCCAATGATACTATTTATATACCATATAGTACTGGCATGGCTTTAAACCAACATAGCCAAGAAGCAATAGGCCTATACGTGTCATGTGAGTGTTGGAAGTATAACTTTACATGTTCATTAATAGATCCTTTTTCAAATGGCTAAATGGATACGATTGCGATGTCAACAGGAATGAAAACAGACCTTGAAAGGCAACTCCCACTTTTACTTTCTGCATAAGCCTGCAATTAACACCTAATATAAGCATGCTGGGATGGTTGACATGAACCCATTGCAGAGGAGTGCCGAGTTCCATTTGCTGGTGAGACTTCAATCTGTCCGTGATAGTCATACTTCAAATCTTTTAGTGATGTTAGCTATTCATAGTAATATACTGTAAATGTTTTAGAGATGTTACAGTAGCTACATGTATTCATAGTCATATAATATATCTATTAGACATATTAGCTGTTCATTTTTAACATTACTCTGTATAGTGCCATGTAGCTACATGACTCGAGTTTACAGACACTGGACAGAATCATTTATATAGTTAATAGTTATATAATCTGTACAGTTATATTGTACAGTTTTAAATGATTATTTTATTTATAGTGATATGGTTTTAGGCCAGATTGGAAATGGCTTTGGTTTATTCATTTCATTTAGATATTTGATTATTTTAAATCATTTGCATTGTATGTGTTTTTACTCTTAATCAAGTACTTCTTTGGAAGAGTACAGATTGGCTAGTCTACCCATGCCCCTGAATGTAACCTTAATTCATACAATGGAATTAAAGTGTAGGAAAGAAATCTAGCAATGCTTCAGTAAAAAGAAAAAAATGAAATTTACGAAAAAAGAAAAAGAGCTGAATTGGCAAATATTCATTTAATTTCATTGCATGCTATAATAATATTGAAATGGATCACGCTTTTCAGATGTGGAACTGATGAGAGATTTAAAAATGTCTGTTACAAAGTGGTGTGTGTCAAGAATGAACATATTTAATGTCCTCAAAATGATGTGTTTTTTCCCACCACACTTAAGGGTTGCTCAAAAGATTTCACTGCTTGGTAGGAGTGAAAGGTGAGTGTTCATATTTTTGTAATAATACAATACAAGCTATAACCATAAGAATAGTCCTACATACAGTAGTCCTATAATTAGGCCTATCTGCTCAGCTCTCCAGTCAGTAAAGGCATCAACGCCTGCATCTATTTGTCCGTCTACAGAAAGCCGCCACCATGAGTACGGACGCTGAGATGGAGCAATATGGCAAAGCCGCCATATATCTCCGTAAGCCAGAGAGGGAGAGACTTGAATCTCAATCTGCGCCCTTTGATGCCAAAACTGCAGCATATGTGGCCGATAAGGCGGAGCTCTACGTCAAGTGTAAAATTATAAGCAAGGATGGTGCCAAAGTCACCGTGGAAACGCTCGAAAAGAAGGATGTAGGTAGAGCTGTATCTAAAATCAAGTAGTGGCATAGTACAATTGTAATCAGAATACATTCTGAAGTTGTGTGTTGTTGTTTTTTTTACATTTCTTAGACAAGAACTGTCCCTGAGGATGATGTGACCCCTATGAACCCTCCCAAGTATGACAAGATTGAGGACATGGCCATGATGACCCACCTCACTGAAGCCACTGTCCTGTATAACCTCAAAGAGCGTTATGCAGCATGGATGATCTATGTAAGCTTTTCTACATGCTGAGAGCAATACACTATTGCACCTGTTGATAGCAAAGAAAGAAAAATAAAGAGTACACGCTATGTTAAGTGAAAACCATAGAAATTAACTTGCTCATTAGTTCATGCCACTTGCAACTCGTGACTGTGATCCGTTGTCACAGATATGTTCTTTCTCTTCTCCCCTTCAGACCTACTCTGGTTTGTTCTGTGCAACTGTGAACCCCTACAAGTGGCTCCCAGTGTACGACCAGGAGGTTGTAAGTGCCTACAGAGGCAAGAAGCGTATTGAGGCTCCACCCCACATCTTCTCTGTCTCTGACAACGCCTTTCAGTTCATGCTGATGGGTACGTACTAGTCAGGACAATGTAAACAAATACATAACTATAAAAATGGTTTTGTGCTGTATCCATGACTTGCTTTACATTTTACAGATAAAGAGAACCAGTCTGTCCTGATCACGTAAGTTTCCATCATCTATACTATAATAGCATATATAGGCATTAAAAAAAGAACATTGTACAGTACACAAATTGCAAGTGCATTTCTCTGAATGTGTGAATTTATAACCAGTGGAGAATCCGGTGCTGGAAAGACTGTGAACACCAAGCGTGTCATCCAGTACTTTGCAACAGCTGCGACTGACGCTGGAGAGAAATCGTTGGCTGATGGCGGTAAAATCAAGGTATATTGTATGTTTTTAACTTGTTTTGGAACATAAAGCATTTATATGCAATATAGCAATTCAATTTAAACGAATTCAGAGCAAATTCTAAACTGGGCGATGTCTAAAACATTCTAGGGGTCACTGGAGGATCAGATTATTGCAGCCAATCCCTTGCTGGAGGCCTATGGTAATGCCAAGACTGTGAGGAATGACAACTCCTCTCGCTTTGTAAGTGTAAAAGAATGTAATTTTATGAGAAAATCTGCAATAATTCCACAATGTAGAGGGATGCAACAAATTGTGCTGTATCAAACAGGGTAAATTCATCAGAATCCATTTCAACGCAGCGGGTAAATTGGCCAGTGCTGATATTGAGACATGTAAGTATGAAGTTCACAGATGATAAATTGTATATTCCTTCTAGGATTACATTTTGAGTTATGTACAACCCATGTAGATTATTATTAGTATTTGTATTAGTATTAGTATTATTAAGAGTTATAATACAACCCATATAGATCTGCTGGAGAAGTCCAGAGTGACCTACCAGCTTCCTCTAGAGAGAGGTTACCACATCTTTTTCCAGATGATGACAGCCCACATACCTGAGATTATTGGTAAATGGAATTACTGATGATGCAGTGAGAACATAAATAAATCAATAAAAACACATGCTCACCCTAGCTTTGTAATGCCTTTTCAGAAATGTGTCTGATCACCACCAACCCCTACGACTTCCCGTTGATCAGCATGGGTCAGATCACTGTGGCCAGCATCGACGACAAAGTGGAGCTGATGGCTACTGACGTGAGTCTTCCTACTGCTCATTGTGCACTGCAGTCAGTTGCTCTGCACAATGTCTTTTCTACAACACCTCCCAAAATAATCCTATTTTAACTTTGCATTGCATTTACTTTGTTTATTTACTTTTGTTTTGACGCAGTAATGGTATTGAAAGGTCTTCTTAAAAGTCACTTTAGAAATGTGCAGACACCCTATACAGTATGTTGGTTTGTTTACTGTTGAGTTGTAGACCGTTTTAAAGGATGTTTGTTAATCTAATGCTTAATCTCATCTCTGCTTATTTCCATCAGGATGCTATTGACATCCTGGGCTTCAACAAGGAGGAGAAGAATTACATCTACAAGTTCACCGGTGCAGTGATGCATCATGGAGTCATGAAGTTCAAGCAGAAGCAGCGTGAGGAGCAGGCGGAGCCAGATGGCACAGAGGGTGAGAGGAATTAATTGAAATAATGCTGACTTTGTCACGCGTATTAAATTTACTCATATATACTGATTGTTTGGATTTCCTATGTTACTATCTCTATGCATTCATTTGACGTACCTTGCGTTTAACTTCCGTACTGTAAGTCACTCTCTGGATTTAGAGTGTTTGCTAAATGCCTAAATTATAAATTGCAAATTGTATGAATATTTCAGAGGCTGACAAGATCTGCTACCTGATGGGTCTGAACTCAGCAGACATGCTTAAGGCATATTGCTACCCCAGAGTGAAAGTGGGAAACGAGTTTGTGACCAAGGGCCAGACTGTGCCACAGGTGAGTAGTACCCCTCCCACTCACCCAGATCAGCTAACACAGGAAAACTGTCAGAATCTTCCCTAAAACACCCGGGACAGACTCCTCTCCCTTCTGGCTCCCAAACTCTGAACTCCCTATTTCCGTGACTCCAAATCCTCCGCCGTAATCTGAAGACTCCACCTTAGCCCGTAGCACTTGCCCTAGCCTTGACAACATTACCGGCTTATGTAAAGGCTAAAATGTTATTTTGATAGCATGTTATGTAGACAGATGCCAGGTTAATTTTGTAGACCTGGCATCTAGAGTGTAGCCTATAGTTTCAAGACTGATGATAGTTTCTTGGTTTACCTGATCCTAGATGACTATTTCTATGCATTCAATGTTGTTTTACTTGCTTACTGTACATCACACTGGATTTAGAGCGTCTGCTAAATGTCTAAATTGTAGTTTGTAAATTGGGTAATTCACACCCCTACTAATAATGTTCCTATTTCCTTAGGTAATGAACTCAGTTGGTGCCTTGGCCAAGTCCATCTATGAGAAGCAGTTCTTTTGGATGGTCATTAGGATCAACGAGATGCTGGACACCAAGCAGCCGAGAAACTACTACATTGGTGTGCTGGACATCGCTGGTTTTGAAATCTTTGATGTAAGTATAGACTTGTTTTAATTGGGGGACTTATTATTTTTGTCACAATTATACAATTACAAGAGATTGGGCTAATGACATTTCCACTCACAGTTCAACACCCTGGAGCAACTGTGCATCAACTTCACCAATGAGAAACTTCAACAGTTTTTCAACCATACCATGTTTGTCCTGGAACAAGAAGAGTACCTGAAAGAAGGAATTCCCTGGGACCTTGTTGACTTCGGCATGGACTTGGCTATCTGCATTGAGCTCATTGAGAAGGTAGGTACATGGACTTGGCTGTCTGAATTGAGCTGATTGAGAATGTAATACACTGTTGCATTGAGCTGATTGAGAATGTAATACACTGTCTGCTTGAGCTGATTGAGGAGGTATATTATTATTATTATTATTATTGCGTATTATATTATTATGTATTGTCATAGACTTGTCTGTCAGCATTGCGTTCATTGAGAAGGTATACTATTATTTTGTGCTTTAATGGACATGATGTAAATGTTGTTTTTTGTTTGTAGTTTTTGTTGATTTGTCTGTTTTGTTTCCTTTCCAAAGCCCTTGGGCATCTTCTCCATCCTTGAAGAGCAGTGCATGTTCCCAAAGGCTTCAGACAAAACTTTCGCCGACAAGTTGATTGACCAGCATCTGGGGAAGAACAAGGCCTTTGAGAAACCCAAGCCTGGTAAAGGCAAGGGTGAAGCTCACTTCTCCCTGGTCCACTATGCTGGAACTGTCGACTACAGGTGAATATATGAATGTGTCCTAACCCTAACCCACTTCTCCCTGGTCCACTACGCTGGAACTGTCGACTACAGGTGAATATATTAATGTGTCCTAACCCTAACCCACTTCTCCCTGGTCCACTATGCTGGAACTGTCGACTACAGGTGAATATATTAATGTGTCCTAACCCACTTCTCCCTGGTCCACTATGCTGGAACTGTCGACTACAGGTGAATATATTAATGTGTCCTAACCCACTTCTCCCTGGTCCACTATGCTGGAACTGTCGACTACAGGTGAATATATTAATGTGTCCTAACCCTAACCCACTTCTCCCTGGTCCACTACGCTGGAACTATGGAGTAACAAAGATGGATAGGATCAGGAACGAGTACATCAGAGGGACAGCACATGTCGGATGTTTTGGAGATAAAGCCAGAGAGGCCAGACTGAGATGGTTTGGACAGAGGAGGGATAGTGAGTATATTGGTAGAAGGATGTTGAGGTTGAAAGACCAACGAGAAGATTTATGGACATAGTGAAAGAGGACCTGAAGTTAGTTGGTGTGAGAGGAGAGGAGGCCTGCAGGGTGAGATGGAGGAAGAAGATATTATATATAATATATTATATTATCTATCTACAGCATCACAGGCTGGCTAGAGAAGAACAAGGATCCTCTCAATGAATCTGTCATTGGGCTGTACCAGAAGTCTACAATTAAACTGCTAGCCCTGTTCTATCCCCCACCTGAGCCTGAAGGTATGTTTATTAATATAATAATATAATATAATGTGTGTTCTATCCACCTGAGCCTGAAGGTATTGTTAAATTAATACCAGGGCATTTTCATTCTGTATAACTAATGATAAATCATGATTTCAACAAAAAATAAACAGATACGACAAAGAAGGGAGGCAAGAAGAAGGGTGGTTCCATGCAGACTGTGTCTAGTGCTTTCAGGGTAAGAATATTTATTCATTATTATCAACATTATATCCATGTATGTTTGTTTAATAATTGCAGTGGAGAGAAAAGTTCAATATTGTAATGACATTTTACTAATAATAAGCCTAATTTGCTCTTTTATGTCTCAATAGGCAAACTTGGGGATGCTGATGACCAACTTGAGGAGCACTCATCCTCACTTTGTGCGTTGCCTGATCCCCAACGAGACCAAGGTTCCAGGTAAACACAGAAAATATATATAACTAAATAAAGTGCCCCTCGGGGCACAGGTCTCCACCAGGGCAGGTCAAGTTGTGGCGCTATAATAGGCCAATGTGAAATGGGTGCCATTTCTTCATTGCCTTTACAATTTACAATTTACAATTTACAATTTACAATTTAGGCATTTAGCAGACGCTCTTAATCCAGAGCGACTTACAATAGGCAAGAACAAAAAGCATGGGAATACATCACATATGTAACAAAATGCATTTATCGCGAAACATGCGTAAGCTAAGACCGTGACTAGAACATATCTATATAATGACACTATACATATAAACTATAACTAGAACATATCTATATAATGACACTATACATATAAACTACACATATGTGCTATACTATGCTGTACATATATACTATGAAGTGCTATGACTACATACAATGCACTTATTGTGCTGTCTACATGACATGCTATAAGTCTGTTTCAAATGCTATATAAGTCTAAGAAGTGCTGTCTAAGGGGGTAGGGTAAGTGCTATGGGCCATGATGGAGTCTGAAAAGGTGGGTTTTCAGACTACGGCGGAAGATCGGGAGTGATGCTGCAGTTCTGATTGCAACGGGAAGTGCATTCCACAGTTTTGGGGCCAGAAGGGAGAAGAGTTTGGGACGTGTGGAGCGTTGTCCCGGCGTTTTTAGTGAGGGTACTTCCAGCTTCCCTGCGTTGGCTGATCTGAGTGCGCGGGAGGGTTTGTAGGGTTCAATCATGCTGGCAAGATATGGGGGAGCCATACCTTTGGTTGCTTTAAATGCCAACATCAGAGTTTTGTATTCTGTGCGGGCAGCGACCGGGAGCCAGTGCAGGGAGCGGAGCAGGGGGGAGACATGTGAGAATTTTGGCTGGTTGAAGACCAAGCGAGCTGCGGCATTTTGGATCAGTTGGAGAGGCTTCAGTGCACATGCCGGTAGGCCAGTAAGGAGAGAGTTACAATAGTCAAGTTTTGACAGGACTGTTGTCAGCAATTGGATGATTTGAGGCATTTTGTTCCATAAATGTGCAAAAATCCACCTGTTGATGGTGCTATAACAGGCCAATGTGAAAAGGGTGGGATATATTCCTCAGCCTAGTAGGACATTCTGTGAAAGATTTCACGCTGCGTTCATGATTTGAGGCATTTTGTGAAAAATGTGTTTTGCAATGGAATTGCGATGGAATATGAAATATCGGACAGATCCGGCTTGAACACATGACTATAGAGATAGTGTGTACCGATTTGCGGGATTTTTGGACAGAATCTGGAGGAATAATATCAAAACATGTGTTTTTCAAATGTCGGCCTCCTGGTGGCGCTATAACAGGCCATTCTGGAAAATTCATCCAGGGAGTGTGTGCAAAATTTGGCATCGACCAGGTTGACGGTGCCTTAGATGTTCACACACACACACACACACACCCGCACGCACACACGGACACACACACACGGACGGAGTGCAAAACATACTCTCTCCCCATGCCTTCGGCCTGGTGAAGACAATAATTATATGATTATATGAATCCCAATGAGACCAAGACTCCAGGTAAACACAGAAAATAGCCATTTAAACAATGACAGTGAGGTGGTCAGTGAATGTAACTTTGGTCAGTCATACAGTAATAATGAAGCAACATCTTTACAGGCCTGATGGAGAACTTCCTGGTCATCCACCAGCTGAGGTGTAACGGTGTGCTGGAGGGCATCAGGATTTGTAGAAAGGGCTTCCCCAGCAGGATCCCCTATGCTGACTTCAAGCAGAGGTATTCATTCTTTTTTCAGAATGCTTTATTGTTACATCACAGGTTTACAAAGTACAAAATCTACATATAGTACCAGAGATAAGCTATAAACGCTGCAGGCGCGTGAGCATAGCAGCAGATATGCTGTGCATTATGGATGCTAGAAAAAACACAGAAATGCCATGAAGGTGCAAAATGACAGTGTGTGTCAACCGCATAATCCGCATAAGGTTGATTGACTGACAGTGGTATAATCTGCAAGGAGGTCCATGAGTAGGAGCAAAGAAACAAAGTCCCTTGTCCCTGGTATAATCCACGGGTGTCCAAGGAAGAGCTAAGACGGTCGTTGTAGTAGAGGGTTGAACAGTTTGTGTGTGACTTCGGTGGTGCTTGTCCTTGATGATGCGCTGGGCTTTGACTACACACCGCTTTTTGTACAGTTCCTGGAGTGCGGGCAGCTTGCCTCCCATGATGTGCCCTGCCGATCGCACTACTCGCTGTAGGCTTATCTTTTCCCGGGCAGTACAGTTTCCATACCAGGCCGTAACACAGCCTGATAGAACGCTTTCAACTGAGCTTTTAGTTCCGAACCTATATGCAAAATGACCCTCTTTTACAAAACAGGTACAAAGTACTGAATGCCAGCGCATGTCCCGAAGGCGCGTTCATGGACAACAAGAAGGCCTCTGAGAAGCTGCTTGGGTCCATTGATGTTCCCGTTGACGAGTACCGGTTTGGACACACCAAGGTAAACACACTCTACCTCATGATGAGTATACAAGTTTGGACTCACCAAGGTAAACGCACTGCAAATCTGATTTAACGTTATCCAGAGAGGACTAAAAGTCGATTTTACGGTTGTTTAGTTACAGTGTTTGTAACATTATTCAGGTGTTCTTCAAAGCTGGTCTGCTGGGTGTCCTTGAGGAGATGCGAGATGAAAAGCTGGCTGCTCTGGTCGGCATGACTCAGGCTCTCGCAAGAGCTTACCTCATGAGGAAGAAGTTTGTCAAGATGATGGAGAGCAGGTACTTTGAAAACACCAATTCAATATTAAGTACAATGTGTCATGTTGTACTTAATATTGTGTATGTAAAGTCACACTCACTATAATAAAATAGCAAAGATTGTTAAGTAAGATTTTGGTGATGGTGGAAAGGAAAAAACTCAATCCCCTTAAAAAGAAGAAACCTCAAGCAGAACCAGGCTCTAGGGTGGAGCACTTTGCCGGGGGGAAACAACAGCAATAACAACATAATAATAATGACACAATAACAACACCCTGCAGTCATATTTCATGGAAACTAGATCTGCAGCTCAGGGGGATCCTCAGTCATGATCCACTGTTTTCCACAGAGAGGCCATCTACACCATCCAGTTCAACCTCCGCTCATTCGTCAATGTGAAACACTGGCCATGGATGTTGGTCTACTACAAGATCAAGCCTCTTCTGCAAAGTGCTGAGACTGAGAAGGAACTGTCGAACATGAAGGAGAACTATGAAAAGATGACGACTGACCTGGCTGCTGCCCTGGCCACGAAGAAGTCACTAGAAGAGAAATTGGTGGCTGTGGTGCAGGAGAAGAATAACCTTGCAAATTCAGCCGCATCAGTAAGTAGCTATACAGGAAATGTTTGCTAATATTTCATATCGTTTATCATCTTAAATCTTTTATCTAATGTAGAATGTAGATGTATTGTAGACCAGGGGTGGGCAACTTTGACGATGGAGATGGCCACTATATTTCCACTCTCGCTCCAGAGGGCCACAGTGCATATTACTGCAAAAATAGCCGATCTACAAGCTCAAAATGCGTTGCAGTGTGACTAACTATAATTATAGTTAACTGTTAACTAAATACAAATACATTGGACATTAAAAAAGACAATAACATTTGAATACTATACTCATAAGCTACTAATTTAGACGGAAGTAATTAAAGATGTTTGCATGTTTGGAATCTTAACAGCTGAAATTTGAATCGAAATCCCGAATAATGTTATTTGCTATTTGCTATTTTTGAATTGGAATCCTGAAAAGTGACATTTCTATTTCATTTCAAATGCATTTAGTTATAGTTATGTTAACTTTATGAACTAAATAAAGAGAAGAACATTTTAATACTAGTAATATAGCTGAAATCAATAATATATCAGTATTCTGATATTAACCTGCTGGCCGCATTAAGTGAGTAGACCGTCGAATGGCCGTTGGCATCATACAATGTAGACCCAATTTGTGGTTAATTCTTCTGTGGGGGAGGGTGTATGTGCATAATGCCACTGCTACTCACCCATGCACTACTATAGTCCATAGTATATCCTTTTAGAGGAAGTTGATAGCCTCCAGCTTCTTCCTTGTCCTCACCTCCGCCACCGCTTCTGTACCGTCCAAGCTAACAATGATAGAGTCTGCCTTTTTCAACAGCTTGTTCAGTCTACTAATGTCCCCCCCAGGAAGCAGCTGCAACTCGTATATCTCACCCAGAACAAACACTGAAATGTTCCCTCACTTATCTTTTTCATTGACAACCAGGGAGATGAGGCTCTGAATGATGCTGAGGAGAGATGTGAAGGTCTTATCAAAAGTAAGATCCAGTTGGAGGCAAAGCTCAAAGAGACGACTGAGAGACTGGAGGACGAAGAGGAGATCAATGCGGAGCTGACGGCCAAGAAGAGGAAGCTGGAAGATGAATGCTCTGAGCTCAAGAAGGACATTGATGACCTGGAGCTCACCTTGGCCAAAGTGGAGAAGGAGAAACACGCCACTGAAAACAAGGTTCAACATTATACACTCTAGCCGACCGTCTTATCAAGTTATACAACAATAATGATCCATTCATGACAACTAATCTGTTCTGCTTTTTTAGGTGAAGAACCTGACTGAGGAGATGGCCTCCCAAGATGAAGGTCTTTCTAAGCTGACCAAGGAGAAGAAGGCTCTCCAGGAGGCCCATCAGCAGACCCTGGATGACCTGCAGGCAGAGGAAGACAAAGTCAACACTCTGACCAAGGCCAAGACCAAGCTGGAGCAGCAAGTTGACGACGTCAGTACATCAAGTCAATTGGGTGTTTTGAACTATATATTGTTGTACTGAATAAAAACACAAACCTATTGTTGTGCAGTTGGAGGGTTCTCTGGAGCAAGAGAAGAAGCTCCGCATGGACCTTGAGAGAGCCAAGAGAAAGCTTGAGGGTGATCTGAAACTGGCCCAGGAAACCATCATGGATCTGGAGAACGACAAACAACAGTCTGACGAGAAGATAAAGAAGTAACGTGGACCACGTTATGAATAATTATTACGAATAATAATGATTATTATTAATAATAGCAATATGAAATGTAACAGAGAAAAACTACCACTAAAATATGATGTATGATGTACTGTATTCCACAGGAAGGACTTTGAAGTAGCCCAACTTCTGAGTAAGATTGAGGATGAGCAATCTTTGGGCGCCCAGCTGCAGAAGAAGATCAAAGAACTCCAGGTATTTCTTTTTTTCATCTTCTTTAAAACCATTGATTATAAGTAAGTGTTTATTTATATTTTAATGTTCCTTAATTTGAAAGGCTCGTATTGAAGAACTGGAGGAGGAGATCGAGGCAGAGCGTGCTGCTCGTGCTAAGGTTGAGAAGCAGAGAGCGGACCTCTCCAGGGAACTGGAGGAGATCAGTGAGAGGCTGGAGGAGGCTGGCGGCGCCACCGCTGCTCAGATTGAGATGAATAAGAAGCGCGAGGCTGAGTTCCAGAAGGTGCGTCGTGACCTTGAAGAGTCCACCCTGCAGCATGAAGCCACTGCTTCTGCTCTCCGTAAGAAACAGGCGGACAGCGTTGCAGAGCTGGGAGAGCAGATCGACAACCTCCAGAGAGTCAAGCAGAAACTGGAGAAGGAGAAGAGTGAATACAAGATGGAGATCGATGACCTGTCCAGCAACATGGAAGCTGTTGCAAAGGCAAAGGTAGTATAGAATTCTTGACAAAATACTAAAAAACGAG
Organism: Electrona antarctica; assembly: GCF_951216825.1. Classification (NCBI taxonomy): domain Eukaryota; kingdom Metazoa; phylum Chordata; class Actinopteri; order Myctophiformes; family Myctophidae; genus Electrona; species Electrona antarctica. The sequence goes on from NC_136802.1 coordinate 16,933,665, forward strand.
GAAATGCATTGTAGGTTACTTCAGTGATTGAATATGTCCAATGTTATTCAACAGGGAAATCTGGAGAAGATGTGCCGCACCCTTGAGGACCAACTCAGTGAAATCAAGGCCAAGAGTGATGAGAATGTTCGCCAGCTAAATGATATTGGAGCTCAGAGAGCAAGACTGTTGACGGAAAATGGTAAATGTTAATTGTAAAGTCCACTAGCCTGCATGGTCTGTCAATGGCACTTGAGCAAATTCCATAATTAGAGATAATGCTTTGATCCGCAGTTATCCCACAGATTTAAGGATTATGTATTCAAAAAAGATTATTTAAATGTTTGAAACTAATATTTGAATGTCTAACTAGGTGAGTTTGGTCGTCAACTTGAGGAGAAAGAAGCTCTGGTCTCTCAGCTTACCAGAGGCAAGCAGGCCTTCACCCAACAGATTGAGGAGTTGAAGAGACACGTTGAAGAGGAGGTTAAGGTACAGTATGAGTAACAGCCTTTTCTTTTCTTTCTTACGAATAGGCCTGATTCTATTTTGTTTGGTAATTTTATCCAGCTGACATTATCTGGGTATTTTTCTTTTGACAGGCAAAGAATGCTCTTGCCCATGCTGTGCAATCAGCTCGCCATGACTGTGACCTTCTGAGGGAACAGTTTGAAGAGGAGCAGGAGGCGAAGGCGGAGCTGCAGCGTGGAATGTCCAAGGCCAACGCTGAGGTGTGTCAGTGGAGGAGCAAGTATGAGACTGATGCTGTCCAACGCACTGAGGAGCTGGAGGAGGCTAAGTAAGTGGTTTACATCATCAGGTACCACTCACTATACAAAACATTGGTTTACTGGTACCACTCACTATACAAAACATTGGTTTACAGGTACCACTCACAAAACCAAAACATTGCTCACAATAATTTGATTCTATTCAAAACCGATCAACAGGAAGAAGCTCGCCCAGCGTCTTCAGGAAGCTGAGGAGCAAATCGAGGCTGTGAATTCCAAATGCGCCTCTCTGGAGAAAACCAAGCAAAGACTCCAGGGTGAAGTGGAAGACCTCATGATTGATGTGGAGAGGGCCAATGGTTTGGCTGCCAACCTTGACAAGAAACAGAGGAACTTCGATAAGGTGCTTTGACAAATGTTATTTTGAAAATAAATAGTGCATGCCTTCTTGAAGTGTGATAAATGACACATTGCATTACTGCTGCTGTGCAGGTCTTTAAAGTGTGGTAAATTACACTTCATTACTGCTGCTGTGCAGGTCTTGGCAGAATGGAAGCAGAAATTTGAAGAGGGCCAGGCGGAGCTGGAGGGCGCACAGAAAGAGGCTCGTTCTCTCAGCACTGAGTTGTTTAAAATGAAGAACTCTTACGAAGAGTCTCTGGACCAACTGGAGACCATGAAGCGTGAGAACAAGAATCTGCAACGTGAGTTTCCTCTACATCAGTTAAACAAGTTAAACAAGCTTGAACACTATTCAAATGCAAATGCAAATAGTTGCTGATTGTGCAGTTAGTTCCTCATTGATTCTTTTCAACCTTGGTGCAGAGGAGATCTCAGACCTGACTGAACAGATTGGTGAGACTGGAAAGAGCATCCATGAGCTGGAGAAGTCCAAGAAACAGGTGGAGACAGAGAAGTCAGAGATCCAGACAGCCCTGGAGGAAGCCGAGGTGACACTTTAGCTCCTAGATGAACAACGCATGTCTATATTTTACATTTCTTTCAAGACGTTTTACATTCAAACAGCATAGCCGTATACAGTATGATCCTACAACCTTTTGATCCATGTATTATATTTCAGGGTACTCTGGAGCACGAGGAGTCCAAGATTCTTCGTGTCCAGCTGGAGCTCAACCAGATCAAGGGTGAGGTCGACAGGAAGCTGTCGGAGAAGGATGAAGAGATGGAGCAGATCAAGAGGAACAGCGCAAGGGTGGTCGACTCCATGCAGAGCACTCTGGACTCCGAGGTCAGGAGCAGAAACGATGCCCTGAGAATCAAGAAGAAGATGGAGGGAGACCTTAATGAGATGGAGGTTCAGCTGAGCCACGCCAACCGCCAGGCATCTGAGGCCCAGAAGCAGCTGAGGAATGTCCAGGGAACGCTTAAGGTGCAAAACATAGTCGTTGGACACATATACAAACAACGGAACTGCTCTGAACAAGTCACATTCTGATGTTTCTCTTAACATGACCACCTCAAATGTGAATTTTAGGAGGCCCAACTGCACCTTGACGATGCTTGCAGAGGCCAAGAAGATATGAAGGAACAAGCTGCCATGGTGGAGCGTAGGAACGGCCTCATGGTTTCTGAGATCGAGGAGCTGAGAGTGTCTCTGGAACAGACAGAGAGAGGCCGCAAAGTGGCTGAACAAGAGCTAGTGGATGCCAGTGAACGCGCTGGCCTGTTGCACTCCCAGGTAAGTCAATGGAAAAACTCTCACCATATTTATCATACAAGTCATGCATACTTGCTCATGCATTGCTAAACTGAATGTTTATTTTAGAACACAAGCCTTTTGAACACCAAGAAGAAGCTTGAAACCGACCTGATCCAGGTCACAGGTGAAGTGGACGACAGTGTTCAAGAAGCAAGGAATGCTGAGGAGAAGGCCAAGAGAGCCATCACTGATGTAAGTTAGGATGACAAACCGCTGCTTACCCATTATAATTATATTTATTATTATATTAATATACCAGGACAATTGGACATCCTTGTGGCATGCTTAAAATATACAATACATCTTATCCAATATACCTTTATATTATAATTATATTTATATTATTATATTAATATACCAGGACAATTGGACATCCTTGTGGCATGCTTAACCCTAGAACACTAAACATCCTTTTTGTCACACCCTCACTAAACACGGGTATATTTTACCCAATGTAAAATATTCAATATGTTTTGATGGTAAATATTTATTTTGGAAGTACAGCATTACAAGGCAAATTGAGGTACCGGTACTCTTTAATATTTCATCATGACTTTTCACAAAACTAAAAATAGATATCATGGGAGGGCCATATTCTAGGGGGGCAAAATCAGTTTAAAACTATTATAGAAATAATTGTTTTAATCTTCTTTCCAGGCTTCTATGATGGCTGAGGAGCTGAAGAAGGAGCAGGACACCAGCTCTCACCTGGAGAGGATGAAGAAGAACCTGGAGGTCACAGTCAAGGACCTGCAGCACCGTCTCGACGAGGCTGAGAACCTGGCCATGAAGGGAGGCAAGAAGCAGCTCCAGAAACTGGAGGGCAGGGTAAGATGAGGTTTACTTCAACACAGTTTATAGTCAATGAAATAAAACTGAAATAATTTCATAATGTATCGTTCCATTGTGAAGGTGCGTGAACTGGAGGGAGAGGTTGAATCTGCACAGAGATGCGGAGTTGACGCTATTAAAGGTGTCCGCAAGTACGAGAGGAGAGTGAAGGAGCTGTCATACCAGGTATACTATCTTATCATGTCCACTTTAATGACCATCATGCCATTGGCGAAAAACTAATGTTCTCAATTCACTCTCACTTCAGACTGAAGAGGACAAGAAGAATCTTGGCAGGCTTCAGGATCTGGTAGACAAGCTGCAGATGAAGGTGAAGGGCTACAAGAGGCAGGCTGAAGAAGCGGTAAGACAAATATACATTTGGTTGCCATGGGCAGAGTGTTGTTGTCCTAGTGTAAGTAATTAATAATGTATTCATGGGCATTGTGGAGGCTCTGATCTGTTATTGTAAAGAAAGGCAAGCTTCACATACTGAAGACACAGGCAGTGTGTTTCAGGGATATTCAGGCAAAATGAACTACAGAAAGCAATGGCTTTTGTTTCCTATAACTAAGCTGCAATGTTTGGCTTGGGGTGCCGAACAAGAACAAGAACACAGCTATGATTGTGCTATTCCAATGAGAACCTGTCATGGCTAATTCATGTGACCACATGAATGTCACTCATGAATACTGCTTGGGCCACAACCACATATTACAATGTCCTGAAATTGTCTTGTTTGGACTACAATGTCCTGAAATTGTCTTGTTTGGACTACAATGTCCTGAAATTGTCTTGTTTGGACTATGATTGGAAGATGTTCTTTTCAAGTATTGAGGCTTTGAACCATCTCTATCATATTGTAGGAGGAAGCAGCCAACACTCACCTGTCCAAGTGCAGGAAGGTTCAGAATGAGCTGGAGGAGGCTGAAGAACGTGCCGACATCGCTGAATCCCAGGTCAACAAGATGAGAACTAAAAGTCGTGACTCCAAGGTAATACATGTTCAATAGTAGGTTCATTATGTTGACTATCTTTAACTAAGATTTAACTAAAGATTCATGAATGTTGAATACCTAAACTTATATTCCTATTGTTACAGGGAAAAGAAGCTGCTGAATAAGTTCTCCAATTCAAGTCACTGTATATAAAGTCATAAAATATGACTCATTGTATTCAATAAAGGTAGCAAAACAAAAGTTTTTAGTCGTTTCTTGTATTCATTACTTTGTCTTGTCAATACTTTTTTATTGTGATGTTTGAATTCTGGATCCAATACATATGGTATGTCCACTATACCATTTTATAAACCCATTGCAAAGATAAGTACTTAGAGGGTAGCGGCATATTCAAATACATTCACTTTCAAGTTTCTAGGTAAAAGTATGAAGGTGTAGCCTTGTTCCAGTGCATTAGCGAGTCTAGAGAGACTCGCTAACGCACTGGACCAGGACTAGCTGCAGTGCTGCAGCCCTGTCCCCATTCTCTTAGCTCATTCCGGCTTTTCTGTACTGTACTGTTCTTCTCTTCAATAAAGGTAACGTTCGGCGGCCGCGCACTGTCGCTCAAAGTAGCTCCACTTCTGACACCATGTTATACTTTAGAGGCAAGGAAAACTACAAGAGCTTTCATTAATCAAGTTTACTGAGCAGTTGTTTGACAAACTAGAAATGCACTTTGTTGAGGTGCTAACTTGCGCCTTGCACAAAGTAGGCCATTTATGGCCTACTTGTGCGCAAGCAGAGCACGCAACCTACTGTCCGCCCCTCTATAAAATATAAAAAATCACACCCGTGTGAAGTGAGTGGAGATCTTATCATTATACATCTCATGAACAACTGAATTTATGTGATTTGCTCGTTTACATATGATGTAAATTTTCCCTTCATTGTCAATGGCAATTAATGTTTTTTAATGCTTATGTCATATTTGAGGCACATATGACCTAATTTCTCCTTTCATTGTCAATGGCAAATATGAGACGTGAGGGGACAAAAGCTGTATAGGAGGGGCTAGCCATGGCCGCGGGAAGATATTTACAGTAGGAGGTGCTGAACCTCCCGGAGGTGGGTGTGCGTGCATTAGCGCGCGCCGCAAAATACGCGGGCACACGCATTTTCGCGCATTTTCACGTGGAAAAGTGGCATTTACTTTCCCTCTCCACATGCATGAACAAACTGACACAGGCAATTAACCAGGGTAAAGCACCGATACTGTGATACAGCATATTTATTAGGCCTAGTAACAGAAATCTGTTTTGATTAAAATTATTATCATTTTCCCCCTCCTGCCCCAGGGGGGGCTGTGCCTGGGGGGAGGGGGTGCTCCAGCTGCTCCAGCACCCCTACTCAAAAATAAAGACGAAAGCCTGCAATCGGCTTGGTATGTCGGTGTTGTCCACCGGCCAATAAGGGACCACCATTATGGAGCTTCATTTCAGCTGTCTAAAAACCAGAGACGCCTGCCGCTCGCGGCTTTTGGCATCTTCGTGACGCTAAAGTGTATCTGCGCTGATACCCAGCCGATTACAGTACTTGCTCGCTCTGCTTTCACAAGTATACAGCAGCGTGTCCAAGACAAGTACAGCTTGTTTGCCTAGTGAACATCCGGGTACTTGAATATGACGTCGCCATAAATTGTTCAACCCGAGCCTCACGGTGGCCAGACGCGAATCTGCCAAAGGGTTCCCCTAACCCCGGACCCCACTTTGGGAACCATGCTATAGAAAGCCCTGTAGGCCAGGTGTAGCTAATCAGTGCTGCGGTGTGAAGCTGTGCCCAGGGGCACCCCTCCGTGGATTCTATACTCTATACCAGGGTACCCCAATAGGCGGCCCGCGGGCCATTTGCGGCCCGCGGGGGGTCCCAGATATAAATGGCATTAAATGGGGGTCAGTAGCCTATGCATGTCAAACTGGGCATCCTTTTCAAATGGGGTCCTGCCCTGAAAATTCATTTTCAGGGCAAGACCTCGACCTCACGCATGCGGACTCGGCCCCCAGCCTGGGACCCTAGTCAAAATATGGCCCTCGAGGAAAATTAATTGGGGAACCCTGCTCTATACACATATACACACTGAGGACAATGTACACTTCTAGGACAAAGCAACATTGCCGCTTGGAAAGTGACTGTGTGGAAGTGTTTGGACCGTGTTTATCCTGGTATTTCCCAATCCAACCACCCGTTATACCCACTGGTCGGACTAATAACTTCTTATTCCTCTATTATCACTCCCACCACACGTGACACGTCCACTGTGAAGTAACATGCAAAAGTTAAGATTGGAACTGGTTGTTGTCTTTGGAACAGTAAAGTTGTCTTTACTTGCGCAAGCAGAGCGCGCAAGTAATGTTTGTCCGGTGCTCCGATGCGTATGTCCGTTGCTGCGTATGACGTAATGATTAATTTGTGCTTGATATGGTATTGGTTTCAGATTACATGTATACATAGGGGCATTACCTTTAATCCACCCGACACTGAAGCATATCATTATTACGTCACCATCGAGAGCCAGTTATACGCTGGCATTGGTACATATCTTCATTACGTCATACGCAGCTACGGACATACGCATCAAACGACCCAAGTAACCACAGTATACTGTTAATCAATTTACAAATTACATATACATATACATAGAGGCATTTTCTTTAATCCACCCGACACTGAAACATATCATTATTACGTCACCATCGAGAGCCAGTTATACGCTGGCATTGGTACATATCTTTATTACGTCATACGCAGCTACGGACATATGCATCAAACGACCCAAGTAACCACAGTATACTGCTAATCAACTTACAAATTACATATACATATATACAACTTACATATACATACATGTATATATGTAATCTGAAACCTATCTTTATTACGTCACCATTGCGATCCAGAGATTTGAAAGTTCGTAGCGGTTGACAGTACTTGCGCGCTCTGCTTGCACACTAGTAGGTAATTTATGGCCTACTTGTGTGCAAAGCGCAAGTAGGCACTCGACAGAGTGCAGTTCTAGTTAGTTCAATGTTTGTTTTGTAAGCGTCATTGACAATGAAGGGAAACTTTACGCCATAATGTAACTCATTACGTCATGTTGTCTCTTTATTGTTAATGGCGTTTGTTTTACATCACCATTACAACCTAATCAACATGAGTTAGACTTTAATATATTAGCGCCCCTCAATTCACACGGGTGTGATTTTTATTAACAAGACATCTAAAAAAAGAAAATCTTATGCCTAACTTTGTCAAAGGCTAAGGAAGAACTGATTAAATTGTATTAAGCCAAATGGGCCAAAATCATAGAAAGGTGAAATAACTTTCACCAACAAATTCACACAAAACTTGGTCAGAAATGGTCACGGGTCAAGGAACAACTAATTAACTTAATTAAGTTGAAGTTGACCAAATTCAGTGGGGAAAATAGGGTATGTGAGCATGCATTCTGTGAACAGGCTGCATTCTGATTGCTGTCTGTGCGCTTCTGAACAGTGGTTGTAACTTAAGTCATTATAATAATAACTCAATATCTTGTCATGACCAACTTTTCAATTTCAATCTCAATTTCAAAATGCTTTATTGGCATTATAAAATAATATGTTCTACATTGCCAAAGCGTATACAACAAAACAAATGTCAACATTGCGTACAGAGAGACAACATCCCAACAATAATGAACAACAAGCAATACAGTAACAATGAAAAGAAATTAACAAACAGAAACATAACAGCAACTTAATTACCCTATTTAGCCAGATATACCTGCAGGCTCTTCTGTCCACTGGCTGTCCTTCAGTTGATGATAACTCCACACGTATTTTGCTGCCAAAAATGTACATTTGGACTGTTCTCCCAGAACATATTGAAGTGATGAGTTATTAATGGTGGATTCAAATTCTTTATATTTTTCTTTAAATTTAGGGAAGAATGATTCTCTGAAGTCTATATTTGTCACATTGTATAACGAAATAAAGTATATAGCTCCGTCTCCACCTCCCCTTGAGAGCAGAGTGAACACAATCTGTCTTCTCTAGGCAGCCAGTTCTGTCCGTGTCTGCCTGTTTCTATTGCCAGGCGTGGTAAATGGTAAATGGTTCATTTATATAGCGCCTTTATCCAAGGCGCTTTACAGAGATTGTGCATTACATTCACCCATTCACACACACATTCATACACCGATGGCAGCGGAAACCATGCAAGGCACCAACCAGCACATCGGGAGCAATTAGGGGTTCAGTGTCTTGCTCAAGGACACTTCGACAGTAACTCTGGGGGAGCCCGGGTTCGAACTGGCAACCTTACGGTTTCCATCCAGGCACTCTACCCCTGAGCCACCGCCGTCGCCCTGAGTACAGACTCAGTGGTCACTGAGTCTGTACATAGTCAACATCTTCCTCAGTTTTGGATCAGTAACAGTGGTCGGGTAATTTGCCATTGTGTATTCTCGGCTGAGGGCCAAAAAATTTACTTTGGGTTTTTGTTGTGTTTTTCCAATATGTGATGTAATTAGCATATAAATAAGCAGAACATTATTTGAATAATTATTAATTATTATTATTATTTGAAAATAAAAGTGACATTGATTTGATTTCTGCTCTCACAAACTTTACCATATAACGGGGTCTTCACATTCAGTTGATCAGTCATTAACCATACTCTTTCAAACAATTGTTATGAATTGGTGATTTTTTATTTTTCAAATAATCAATATATAATCAATTTGATTATATTTTTCTGATTGAAAAAAGTATTAAGTATGGCAATACATATACCATACATATACTCCATTATGTCCACTATTAGACCCAGAATTCAAACATCACAGTAAAACAAGACAAGGTAATGAATACAAGAAACGACAAAATACTGTTGTTGCCACCTTTATTGAATACAATGGGTCATATTTTATGACTTTGTACAGTGATTTGAATTGGAGAACTTATTCAGCAGCTTCTTTTCCCTGTAACAATAGGAATATAAGTTTAGGTATTCAACATTCATGAATCTTTAGTTAAATCTTAGTTAAAGATATAGTCAACATAATGAACCTACTATTGAACATGTATTACCTTGGAGTCACGACTTTTAGTTCTCATCTTGTTGACCTGGGATTCAGCGATGTCGGCACGCTCTTCAGCCTCCTCCAGCTCATTCTGAACCTTCCTGCACTTGGACAGGTGAGTGTTGGCTGCTTCCTCCTACAATATGATAGAGATGGTTCAAAGCCTCAATACTTGAAAAGAACATCTTCCAATCATAGTCCAAACAAGACAATTTCAGGGCATTGTAATGTGTGGTTGTGGCCCAAGCAGTATTGTTCATGAGTGACATTCATGTGGTCACATGAATTAGCCCTGACAGGTTCTCATTGGAATAGCACAATCATAGCTGTGTTCTTGTTCTTGTTCGGCACCCCAAGCCAAACATTGCAGCTTAGTTATAGGAAACAAAAGCCATTGCTTTCTGTAGTCCATTTGGCCTGAATATCCCTGAAACACACTGCCTGTGTCTTCAGTATGTGAATCTTGCTTTTCTTTTCAGCACCCATGTTACAGTAACAGATCAGACCCACTGCTCATGAATACATAACTGATTCCCATTATTCCTTACTTACACTAGGACAACAACACTCTGCCCATGGCAACCAAATGTATATTTGTCTTACCGCTTCTTCAGCCTGCCTCTTGTAGCCCTTCACCTTCATCTGCAGCTTGTCTACCAGATCCTGAAGCCTGCCAATATTCTTCTTGTCCTCTTCAGTCTGAAGTGAGAGTGAATTGAGAACATTAGTTTTTCGCCAATGGCATGATGGTCATTAAAGTGGACATGATAAGATAGTATACCTGGTATGACAGCTCCTTCACTCTCCTCTCGTACTTGCGGACACCTTTAACAGCGTCAACTCCGCATCTCTGTGCAGATTCAACCTCTCCCTCCAGTTCACGCACCTTCACAATGGAACGATACATTATGAAATTATTTCAGTTTTATTTCATTGACTATAAGCTGTGTTGAAGTAAACCTCATCTTACCCTGCCCTCCAGTTTCTGGAGCTGCTTCTTGCCTCCCTTCATGGCCAGGTTCTCAGCCTCGTCGAGACGGTGCTGCAGGTCCTTGACTGTGACCTCCAGGTTCTTCTTCATCCTCTCCAGGTGAGAGCTGGTGTCCTGCTCCTTCTTCAGCTCCTCAGCCATCATAGAAGCCTGGAAAGAAGATTAAAAAAATTGTCCCGCAAGAAAAACATGTCTTGGTCTCCATGCCATACACAGACAATGAGCACAGACAATAATGTATATTTTAAGCATGCCACAAGTATGTCCAATTGTCCTGGTATAATAATATAATAATAAATATAATTATAATGGGTAAGCAGCGGTTTTGTCATCCTAACTTACATCAGTGATGGCTTTCTTGGCCTTCTCCTCAGCATTCCTTGCTTCTTGAACACTGTCGTCCACTTCACCTGTGACTTGGATCAGGTCGGTTTCAAGTTTCTTTTTGGTGTTCAAAAGGCTTGTGTTCTAAAATAAACATTCAGTTTAGCAATGCATGAGCAAGTGTGCATGACTTGTATGATAAATATGGTGAGAGTTTTTCCATTGACTTACCTGGGAGTGCAACAGGCCAGCGCGTTCACTGGCATCCACTAGCTCTTGTTCAGCCACTTTGCGGCCTCTCTCTGTCTGTTCCAGAGACACTCTCAGCTCCTCGATCTCAGAAACCATGAGGCCATTCCTACGCTCCACCATGGCAGCTTGTTCCTTCATATCTTCTTGGCCTCTGCAAGCATCGTCAAGGTGCAGTTGGGCCTCCTAAAATTCACATTTAAGGTGGTCATGTTAAGAGAAACATCAGAATGTGACTTGTTCAGAGCAGTTCCGTTGTTTGTATATGTGTCCAACGACTATGTTTTGCACCTTAAGCGTTCCCTGGACATTCCTCAGCTGCTTCTGGGCCTCAGATGCCTGGCGGTTGGCGTGGCTCAGCTGAACCTCCATCTCATTAAGGTCTCCCTCCATCTTCTTCTTGATTCTCAGGGCATCGTTTCTGCTCCTGACCTCGGAGTCCAGAGTGCTCTGCATGGAGTCGACCACCCTTGCGCTGTTCCTCTTGATCTGCTCCATCTCTTCATCCTTCTCTGACAGCTTCCTGTCGACCTCACCCTTGATCTGGTTGAGCTCCAGCTGGACACGAAGAATCTTGGACTCCTCGTGCTCCAGAGTACCCTGAAATATAATACAGGATCAAAAGGTTGTAGGATCATACTGTATACTGCTATGCTGTTTGAATGTAAAACGTCTTGAAAGAAATGTAAAATATAGACATATGCGTTGTTCATCTGGGAGCTAAAGTGTCACCTCTGCTTCCTCCAGGGCTGTCTGGATCTCTGACTTCTCTGTCTCCACCTGTTTCTTGGACTTCTCCAGCTCATGGATGCTCTTTCCAGTCTCACCAATCTGTTCAGTCAGGTCTGAGATCTCCTCTGCACCAAGGTTGAAAAGAATCAATTTGGAACTAACTGCACAATCAGCAACTATTTGCATTTGCATTTGAATCGTGTTCAAGCTTGTTTAACTGTTATTAAAAGAATGATGTAGAGGAAACTCACGTTGCAGGTTCTTGTTCTCACGCTTCATGGTCTCCAGTTGGTCCAGAGACTCTTCGTAAGAGTTCTTCATTTTAAACAACTCAGTGCTGAGAGAACGAGCCTCTTTCTGTGCGCCCTCCAGCTCCGCCTGGCCCTCTTCAAATTTCTGCTTCCATTCTGCCAAGACCTGCACAGCAGCAGTAATGAAGTGTAATTTACCACACTTTAAAGACCTGCACAGCAGCAGTAATGCAATGTGTCATTTATCACACTTCAAGAAGGCATGCACTATTTTTTTTCAAAATAACATTTGTCAAAGCACCTTATCGAAGTTCCTCTGTTTCTTGTCAAGGTTGGCAGCCAAACCATTGGCCCTCTCCACATCAATCATGAGGTCTTCCACTTCACCCTGGAGTCTTTGCTTGGTTTTCTCCAGAGAGGCGCATTTGGAATTCACAGCCTCGATTTGCTCCTCAGCTTCCTGAAGACGCTGGGCGAGCTTCTTCCTGTTGATCGGTTTTGAATGGAATCAAATTATTGTGAGCAATGTTTTGGTTAGTGAGTGGTACCTGTAAACCAATGTTTTGTATAGTGAGTGGTACCTGATGATGTAAACCACTTACTTAGCCTCCTCCAGCTCCTCAGTGCGTTGGACAGCATCAGTCTCATACTTGCTCCTCCACTGACACACCTCAGCGTTGGCCTTGGACATTCCACGCTGCAGCTCCGCCTTCGCCTCCTGCTCCTCTTCAAACTGTTCCCTCAGAAGGTCACAGTCATGGCGAGCTGATTGCACAGCATGGGCAAGAGCATTCTTTGCCTGTCAAAAGAAAAATACCCAGATAATGTCAGCTGGATAAAATTACCAAACAAAATAGAATCAGGGCTATTTGTAAGAAAGAAAAGAAAAGGCTGTTACTCATACCTTAACCTCCTCTTCAACGTGTCTCTTCAACTCCTCAATCTGTTGGGTGAAGGCCTGCTTGCCTCTGGTAAGCTGAGAGACCAGAGCTTCTTTCTCCTCAAGTTGACGACCAAACTCACCTAGTTAGACATTCAAATATTAGTTTCAAACATTTAAATAATCTTTGTTGAATACATAATCCTTAAATCTGTGGGATAACTGCGGATCAAAGCAGTGCCATTGACAGACCATGCAGGCTAGTGGACTTTACAATTAACATTTACCATTTTCCGTCAACAGTCTTGCTCTCTGAGCTCCAATATCATTTAGCTGGCGAACATTCTCATCACTCTTGGCCTTGATTTCACTGAGTTGGTCCTCAAGGGTGCGGCACATCTTCTCCAGATTTCCCTGTTGAATAACATTGGACATATTCAATCACTGAAGTAACCTACAATGCATTTCCTCGTTTTTTAGTATTTTGTCAAGAATTCTATACTACCTTTGCCTTTGCAACAGCTTCCATGTTGCTGGACAGGTCATCGATCTCCATCTTGTATTCACTCTTCTCCTTCTCCAGTTTCTGCTTGACTCTCTGGAGGTTGTCGATCTGCTCGCCCAGCTCTGCGACGCTGTCCGCCTGTTTCTTACGGAGCGCAGAAGCAGTGGCTTCATGCTGCAGGGTGGACTCTTCAAGGTCACGACGCACCTTCTGGAACTCAGCCTCGCGCTTCTTATTCATCTCAATCTGAGCAGCGGTGGCGCCGCCAGCCTCCTCCAGCCTCTCACTGATCTCCTCCAGTTCCCTGGAGAGGTCCGCTCTCTGCTTCTCAACCTTAGCACGAGCAGCACGCTCTGCCTCGATCTCCTCCTCCAGTTCTTCAATACGAGCCTTTCAAATTAAGGAACATTAAAATATGAATAAACACTTACTTATAATCAATGGTTTTAAAGAAGATGAAAAAAAGAAATACCTGGAGTTCTTTGATCTTCTTCTGCAGCTGGGCGCCCAGAGATTGCTCATCCTCAATCTTACTCAGAAGTTGGGCTACTTCAAAGTCCTTCCTGTGGAATACAGTACATCATACATTATATTTTAGTGGTAGTTTTTCTCTGTTACATTTCATATTGCTATTATTAATAATAATCATTATTATTCGTAATAATTATTCATATCGTGGTCCACGTTACTTCTTTATCTTCTCGTCAGACTGTTGTTTGTCGTTCTCCAGATCCATGATGGTTTCCTGGGCCAGTTTCAGATCACCCTCAAGCTTTCTCTTGGCTCTCTCAAGGTCCATGCGGAGCTTCTTCTCTTGCTCCAGAGAACCCTCCAACTGCACAACAATAGGTTTGTGTTTTTATTCAGTACAACAATATATAGTTCAAAACACCCAATTGACTTGATGTACTGACGTCGTCAACTTGCTGCTCCAGCTTGGTCTTGGCCTTGGTCAGAGTGTTGACTTTGTCTTCCTCTGCCTGCAGGTCATCCAGGGTCTGCTGATGGGCCTCCTGGAGAGCCTTCTTCTCCTTGGTCAGCTTAGAAAGACCTTCATCTTGGGAGGCCATCTCCTCAGTCAGGTTCTTCACCTAAAAAAGCAGAACAGATTAGTTGTCATGAATGGATCATTCTTGTTGTATAACTTGATAAGACGGTCGGCTAGAGTGTATAATGTTGAACCTTGTTTTCAGTGGCGTGTTTCTCCTTCTCCACTTTGGCCAAGGTGAGCTCCAGGTCATCAATGTCCTTCTTGAGCTCAGAGCATTCATCTTCCAGCTTCCTCTTCTTGGCCGTCAGCTCTGCATTGATCTCCTCTTCGTCCTCCAGTCTCTCAGTCGTCTCTTTGAGCTTTGCCTCCAACTGGATCTTACTTTTGATAAGACCTTCACATCTCTCCTCAGCATCATTCAGAGCCTCATCCCCCTGGTTGTCAATAAAAAAGATAAGTGAGGGAACATTTCAGTGCTTGTTCTGGGTGAGATATACGAGTTGCAGCTGCTTCCTGGGGGGGACATTAGTAGACTGAACAAGCTGTTGAAAAGGCAGACTCTATCATTGTTAGCTTGGACGGTACAGAAGCGGTGGCGGAGGTGAGGACAAGGAAGAAGCTGGAGGCTATCAACCTCCTCTAAAAGGATATACTATGGACTATAGTAGTACACCCTCCCCCACAGAAGAATTAACCACAAATTGGGTCTACATTGTATGATGCCAACGGCCATTCGACGGTCTACTCTGCAAAATACATGGGCAACTTGCGGCCCGGGGGCCACATGTATGTGGCCCCCACCATCACTTAATGCGGCCAGCAGGTTAATATCAGAATACTGATATATTATTGATTTCAGCTATATTACTAGTATTAAAATGTTCTTCTCTTTATTTAGTTCATAAAGTTAACATAACTATAACTAAATGCATTTGAAATGAAATAGAAATGTCACTTTTCAGGATTCCAATTCAAAAATAGCAAAACATTATTCGGGATTTCGATTCAAATTTCAGCTGTTAAGATTCCAAACATGCAAACATCTTTAATTACTTCCGTCTAAATTAGTAGCTTATGAGTATAGTATTCAAATGTTATTGTCTTTTTTAATGTCCAATGTATTTGTATTTAGTTAACAGTTAACTATAATTATAGTTAGTCACACTGCAACGCATTTTGAGCTTGTAGATCGGCTATTTTTGCAGTAATATGCACTGTGGCCCTCTGGAGCGAGAGTGGAAATATAGTGGCCATCTCCATCGTCAAAGTTGCCCACCCCTGGTCTACAATACATCTACATTCTACATTAGATAAAAGATTTAAGATGATAAACGATATGAAATATTAGCAAACATTTCCTGTATAGCTACTTACTGATGCGGCTGAATTTGCAAGGTTATTCTTCTCCTGCACCACAGCCACCAATTTCTCTTCTAGTGACTTCTTCGTGGCCAGGGCAGCAGCCAGGTCAGTCGTCATCTTTTCATAGTTCTCCTTCATGTTCGACAGTTCCTTCTCAGTCTCAGCACTTTGCAGAAGAGGCTTGATCTTGTAGTAGACCAACATCCATGGCCAGTGTTTCACATTGACGAATGAGCGGAGGTTGAACTGGATGGTGTAGATGGCCTCTCTGTGGAAAACAGTGGATCATGACTGAGGATCCCCCTGAGCTGCAGATCTAGTTTCCATGAAATATGACTGCAGGGTGTTGTTATTGTGTCATTATTATTATGTTGTTATTGCTGTTGTTTCCCCCCGGCAAAGTGCTCCACCCTAGAGCCTGGTTCTGCTTGAGGTTTCTTCTTTTTAAGGGGATTGAGTTTTTTCCTTTCCACCATCACCAAAATCTTACTTAACAATCTTTGCTATTTTATTATAGTGAGTGTGACTTTACATACACAATATTAAGTACAACATGACACATTGTACTTAATATTGAATTGGTGTTTTCAAAGTACCTGCTCTCCATCATCTTGACAAACTTCTTCCTCATGAGGTAAGCTCTTGCGAGAGCCTGAGTCATGCCGACCAGAGCAGCCAGCTTTTCATCTCGCATCTCCTCAAGGACACCCAGCAGACCAGCTTTGAAGAACACCTGAATAATGTTACAAACACTGTAACTAAACAACCGTAAAATCGACTTTTAGTCCTCTCTGGATAACGTTAAATCAGATTTGCAGTGCGTTTACCTTGGTGAGTCCAAACTTGTATACTCATCATGAGGTAGAGTGTGTTTACCTTGGTGTGTCCAAACCGGTACTCGTCAACGGGAACATCAATGGATCCAAGCAGCTTCTCAGAGGCCTTCTTGTTGTCCATGAACGCGCCTTCGGGACATGCGCTGGCATTCAGTACTTTGTACCTGTTTTGTAAAAGAGGGTCATTTTGCATATAGGTTCGGAACTAAAAGCTCAGTTGAAAGCGTTCTATCAGGCTGTGTTACGGCCTGGTATGGAAACTGTACTGCCCGGGAAAAGATAAGCCTACAGCGAGTAGTGCGATCGGCAGGGCACATCATGGGAGGCAAGCTGCCCGCACTCCAGGAACTGTACAAAAAGCGGTGTGTAGTCAAAGCCCAGCGCATCATCAAGGACAAGCACCACCGAAGTCACACACAAACTGTTCAACCCTCTACTACAACGACCGTCTTAGCTCTTCCTTGGACACCCGTGGATTATACCAGGGACAAGGGACTTTGTTTCTTTGCTCCTACTCATGGACCTCCTTGCAGATTATACCACTGTCAGTCAATCAACCTTATGCGGATTATGCGGTTGACACACACTGTCATTTTGCACCTTCATGGCATTTCTGTGTTTTTTCTAGCATCCATAATGCACAGCATATCTGCTGCTATGCTCACGCGCCTGCAGCGTTTATAGCTTATCTCTGGTACTATATGTAGATTTTGTACTTTGTAAACCTGTGATGTAACAATAAAGCATTCTGAAAAAAGAATGAATACCTCTGCTTGAAGTCAGCATAGGGGATCCTGCTGGGGAAGCCCTTTCTACAAATCCTGATGCCCTCCAGCACACCGTTACACCTCAGCTGGTGGATGACCAGGAAGTTCTCCATCAGGCCTGTAAAGATGTTGCTTCATTATTACTGTATGACTGACCAAAGTTACATTCACTGACCACCTCACTGTCATTGTTTAAATGGCTATTTTCTGTGTTTACCTGGAGTCTTGGTCTCATTGGGATTCATATAATCATATAATTATTGTCTTCACCAGGCCGAAGGCATGGGGAGAGAGTATGTTTTGCACTCCGTCCGTGTGTGTGTGTCCGTGTCCGTGTGTGCGTGCGGGTGTGTGTGTGTGTGTGTGTGAACATCTAAGGCACCGTCAACCTGGTCGATGCCAAATTTTGCACACACTCCCTGGATGAATTTTCCAGAATGGCCTGTTATAGCGCCACCAGGAGGCCGACATTTGAAAAACACATGTTTTGATATTATTCCTCCAGATTCTGTCCAAAAATCCCGCAAATCGGTACACACTATCTCTATAGTCATGTGTTCAAGCCGGATCTGTCCGATATTTCATATTCCATCGCAATTCCATTGCAAAACACATTTTTCACAAAATGCCTCAAATCATGAACGCAGCGTGAAATCTTTCACAGAATGTCCTACTAGGCTGAGGAATATATCCCACCCTTTTCACATTGGCCTGTTATAGCACCATCAACAGGTGGATTTTTGCACATTTATGGAACAAAATGCCTCAAATCATCCAATTGCTATCAAAGGCAATGAAGAAATGGCACCCATTTCACATTGGCCTATTATAGCGCCACAACTTGACCTGCCCTGGTGGAGACCTGTGCCCCGAGGGGCACTTTATTTAGTTATATATATTTTCTGTGTTTACCTGGAACCTTGGTCTCGTTGGGGATCAGGCAACGCACAAAGTGAGGATGAGTGCTCCTCAAGTTGGTCATCAGCATCCCCAAGTTTGCCTATTGAGACATAAAAGAGCAAATTAGGCTTATTATTAGTAAAATGTCATTACAATATTGAACTTTTCTCTCCACTGCAATTATTAAACAAACATACATGGATATAATGTTGATAATAATGAATAAATATTCTTACCCTGAAAGCACTAGACACAGTCTGCATGGAACCACCCTTCTTCTTGCCTCCCTTCTTTGTCGTATCTGTTTATTTTTTGTTGAAATCATGATTTATCATTAGTTATACAGAATGAAAATGCCCTGGTATTAATTTAACAATACCTTCAGGCTCAGGTGGATAGAACACACATTATATTATATTATTATATTAATAAACATACCTTCAGGCTCAGGTGGGGGATAGAACAGGGCTAGCAGTTTAATTGTAGACTTCTGGTACAGCCCAATGACAGATTCATTGAGAGGATCCTTGTTCTTCTCTAGCCAGCCTGTGATGCTGTAGATAGATAATATAATATATTATATATAATATCTTCTTCCTCCATCTCACCCTGCAGGCCTCCTCTCCTCTCACACCAACTAACTTCAGGTCCTCTTTCACTATGTCCATAAATCTTCTCGTTGGTCTTTCAACCTCAACATCCTTCTACCAATATACTCACTATCCCTCCTCTGTCCAAACCATCTCAGTCTGGCCTCTCTGGCTTTATCTCCAAAACATCCGACATGTGCTGTCCCTCTGATGTACTCGTTCCTGATCCTATCCATCTTTGTTACTCCATAGTTCCAGCGTAGTGGACCAGGGAGAAGTGGGTTAGGGTTAGGACACATTAATATATTCACCTGTAGTCGACAGTTCCAGCATAGTGGACCAGGGAGAAGTGGGTTAGGACACATTAATATATTCACCTGTAGTCGACAGTTCCAGCATAGTGGACCAGGGAGAAGTGGGTTAGGACACATTAATATATTCACCTGTAGTCGACAGTTCCAGCATAGTGGACCAGGGAGAAGTGGGTTAGGGTTAGGACACATTAATATATTCACCTGTAGTCGACAGTTCCAGCGTAGTGGACCAGGGAGAAGTGGGTTAGGGTTAGGACACATTCATATATTCACCTGTAGTCGACAGTTCCAGCATAGTGGACCAGGGAGAAGTGAGCTTCACCCTTGCCTTTACCAGGCTTGGGTTTCTCAAAGGCCTTGTTCTTCCCCAGATGCTGGTCAAGCAACTTGTCGGAGAAAGTTTTGTCTGAAGCCTTTGGGAACATGCACTGCTCTTCAAGGATGGAGAAGATGCCCAAGGGCTTTGGAAAGGAAACAAAACAGACAAATCAACAAAAACAAAAAACAACATTTACATCATGTCCATTAAAGCACAAAATAATAATAGTATACCTTCTCAATGAACGCAATGCTGACAGACAAGTCTATGACAATACATAATAATATAATACGCAATAATAATAATAATATACCTCCTTAATCAGCTCAAGCAGACAGTGTATTACATTCTCAACCAGCTCAATGCAACAGTGTATTACATTCTCAATCAGCTCAATTCAGACAGCCAAGTCCATGTACCTACCTTCTCAATGAGCTCAATGCAGATAGCCAAGTCCATGCCGAAGTCAACAAGGTCCCAGGGAATTCCTTCTTTAAGGTACTCTTCTTGTTCCAGGACAAACATGGTATGGTTGAAAAACTGTTGAAGTTTCTCATTGGTGAAGTTGATGCACAGTTGCTCCAGGGTGTTGAACTGTGAGTGGAAATTTCATTAGCCCAATCTCTTGTAATTGTATAATTGTGACAAAAATAATAAGTCCCCCAATCAAAACAAGTCTATACTTACATCAAAGATTTCAAAACCAGCGATGTCCAGCACACCAATGTAGTAGTTTCTCGGCTGCTTGGTGTCCAGCATCTCGTTGATCCTAATGACCATCCAAAAGAACTGCTTCTCATAGATGGACTTGGCCAAGGCACCAACTGAGTTCATTACCTAAGGAAATAGGAACATTATTAGTAGGGGTGTGAATTACACAATTTACAAACTACAATTTAGACATTTAGCAGACGCTCTAAATCCAGTGTGATGTACAGTAAGCAAGTAAAACAACATCGAATGCATAGAAATAGTCATCTAGGATCAGGTAAACCAAGAAACTATCATCAGTCTTGAAACTATAGGCTACACTCTAGATGCCAGGTCTAAAAAATCTGTCTACATAACATAATACAATTTTAGCCTTTACATAAGCCGGTAATGTTGTCAAGGCTAGGGCAAGTGCTACGGGCTAAGGTGGAGTCTTCAGATTCCGGCGGAGGATTTGGAGTCACGGAAATAGGGAGTTCAGAGTTTGGGAGCCAGAAGGGAGAGGAGTCTGTCCCGGGTGTTTTAGGGAAGATTCTGACAGTTTTCCTGTGTTAGCTGATCTGGGTGAGTGGGAGGGGTACTACTCACCTGTGGCACAGTCTGGCCCTTGGTCACAAACTCGTTTCCCACTTTCACTCTGGGGTAGCAATATGCCTTAAGCATGTCTGCTGAGTTCAGACCCATCAGGTAGCAGATCTTGTCAGCCTCTGAAATATTCATACAATTTGCAATTTATAATTTAGGCATTTAGCAAACACTCTAAATCCAGAGAGTGACTTACAGTACGGAAGTTAAACGCAAGGTACGTCAAATGAATGCATAGAGATAGTAACATAGGAAATCCAAACAATCAGTATATGAGTAAATTCAATACGCGTGACAAAGTCAGCATTATTTCAATTAATTCCTCTCACCCTCTGTGCCATCTGGCTCCGCCTGCTCCTCACGCTGCTTCTGCTTGAACTTCATGACTCCATGATGCATCACTGCACCGGTGAACTTGTAGATGTACGCCTTCTCCTCCTTGTTGAAGCCCAGGATGTCAATAGCATCCTGATGGAAATTAGCAGAGATGAGATTAAGCATTAACAAACATCCTTTAAAACGGTCTACAACTCAACAGTAAACAAACCAACATACTGTATAGGGTGTCTGCACATTTCTAAAGTGACTTTTAAGAAGACCTTTCAATACCATTACTGCGTCAAAACAAAAGTAAATAAACAAAGTAAATGCAATGCAAAGTTAAAATAGGATTATTTTGGGAGGTGTTGTAGAAAAGACATGTGCAGAGCAACTGACTGCAGTGCACAATGAGCAGTAGGAAGACTCACGTCAGTAGCCATCAGCTCCACTTTGTCGTCGATGCTGGCCACAGTGATCTGACCCATGCTGATCAACGGGAAGTCGTAGGGGTTGGTGGTGATCAGACACATTTCTGAAAAGGCATTACAAAGCTAGGGTGAGCATGTGTTTATTGATTTATTTATGTTCTCACTGCATCATCAGTAATTCCATTTACCAATAATCTCAGGTATGTGGGCTGTCATCATCTGGAAAAAGATGTGGTAACCTCTCTCTAGAGGAAGCTGGTAGGTCACTCTGGACTTCTCCAGCAGATCTATATGGGTTGTATTATAACTCTTAATAATATTAATACTAATACAAATACTAATAATAATCTACATGGGTTGTACATAACTAAAAATGTAATCCTAGAAGGAATATACAATTTATCATCTGTGAACTTCATACTTACATGTCTCAATATCAGCACTGGCCAATTTACCCGCTGCGTTGAAATGGATTCTGATGAATTTACCCTGTTTGATACAGCACAATTTGTTGCATCCCTCTACATTGTGGAATTATTGCAGAATTTCTCATAAAATTACATTCTTTTACACTTACAAAGCGAGAGGAGTTGTCATTCCTCACAGTCTTGGCATTACCATAGGCCTCCAGCAAGGGATTGGCTGCAATAATCTGATCCTCCAGTGACCCCTAGAATGTTTTAGACATCGCCGAGTTTAGAATTTGCTCTGAATTCGTTGAAATTGAATTGCTATATTGCATATAAATGCTTTATGTTCCAAAACAAGTTAAAAACATACAATATACCTTGATTTTACCACCATCAGCCAACGATTTCTCTCCAGCGTCAGTCGCAGCTGTTGCAAAGTACTGGATGACACGCTTGGTGTTCACAGTCTTTCCAGCACCGGATTCTCCACTGGTTATAAATTCACACATTCAGAGAAATGCACTTGCAATTTGTGTACTGTACAATGTTCTTTTTTTAATGCCTATATATGCTATTATAGTATAGATGATGGAAACTTACGTGATCAGGACAGACTGGTTCTCTTTATCTGTAAAATGTAAAGCAAGTCATGGATACAGCACAAAACCATTTGTATAGTTATGTATTTGTTTACATTGTCCTGACTAGTACGTACCCATCAGCATGAACTGAAAGGCGTTGTCAGAGACAGAGAAGATGTGGGGTGGAGCCTCAATACGCTTCTTGCCTCTGTAGGCACTTACAACCTCCTGGTCGTACACTGGGAGCCACTTGTAGGGGTTCACAGTTGCACAGAACAAACCAGAGTAGGTCTGAAGGGGAGAAGAGAAAGAACATTAACATCATACAACATATGACAACATAGCACTGACTATGCCACATATCTGTGACAACGGATCACAGTCACGAGTTGCAAGTGGCATGAACTAATGAGCAAGTTAATTTCTATGGTTTTCACTTAACATAGCGGGTACTCTTTATTTTTCTTTCTTTGCTATCAACAGGTGCAATAGTGTATTGCTCTCAGCATGTAGAAAAGCTTACATAGATCATCCATGCTGCATAACGCTCTTTGAGGTTATACAGGACAGTGGCTTCAGTGAGGTGGGTCATCATGGCCATGTCCTCAATCTTGTCATACTTGGGAGGGTTCATAGGGGTCACATCATCCTCAGGGACAGTTCTTGTCTAAGAAATGTAAAAAAACAACAACACACAACTTCAGAATGTATTCTGATTACAATTGTACTATGCCACTACTTGATTTTAGATACAGCTCTACCTACATCCTTCTTGATGAGCGTTTCCACGGTGACTTTGGCACCATCCTTGCTTATAATTTTACACTTGACGTAGAGCTCCGCCTTATCGGCCACATATGCTGCAGTTTTGGCATCAAAGGGCGCAGATTGAGATTCAAGTCTCTCCCTCTCTGGTTTACGGAGATATATGGCGGCTTTGCCATATTGCTCCATCTCAGCGTCCGTACTCATGGTGGCGGCTTTCTGTAGACGGACAAATAGATGATGCCTTTACTGACTGGAGATCTGAGCAGATAGGCCTAATTATTGGACTACTGTATTTAGGACTATATTGTTATAGTATAGTTTTGGGGGAAAAATTTTAAATACTCACTTTTCCCTCCTACCAAGCAGTGAAACCTTGTGAGCAACCCCTAAGTGTGGAAAACAACACATCATTTTGAGGACATTAACATGAAGGATTTAATACAATTTATATTCATAATTTAAATTGGATTATATGAATCCTAATGTTCATTCTTGCTGCCACACACCACTTTGTAAGAGAGGCATTTTAAAATGTCTCATTTTGTTTGCTTATTCTTAATTTCACCAAGTTATTATAGCCATGTTTCTTGTTTTAGTTTTCTTTTTACTGAAGGAATGCTAGATTTCTTTATTACACTTTTATTCCATTGTATGAAGTGAGGTTACATTCAGACTAGAGGTAGGTAGACTAGCCAATCTGTACTCAAGTAAAACTATTGTTACTTTTAAATAATAATATGTTAACTCTAATAGATGTAAAAGTACTCTTCCAAAGAAGTACTTGATTAAGAGTAAGAAAGTATCTGGTATAAAACACATACAATGCAAATTATTATTTAAATAATCGTAACATCATTGAAATGTCTAAATAGAAATGAACGAACAAAAGCAAATTCCAATCTGGCCTAAACCCATATCACTATAAATAAAATAATACACAATCAATCATTTAAATCTGTACAATAGAACATAAATCATGCTGCATGTGTAACCTTGGTTCATAGCTATGTGGCACTATGCATTGAATAATGCTAAAAATTAATAGCTGGCATGTCTATACATGACTAACATCACTAAAACATTTATATGAATATGATGGACAGAATAAAGTCTCACTCACCAACAAATGGAACTCTGCACTCCTCTGCAATGGGTTCATGTCAACCATCCCAGCATGCTTATATATTAGGTGTTAATTGCAGGCTATGCAGAAAGTAAAAGTAGGAGTTGCTTCCTGCATATATGGTTTATGTCGATGCCAGTGGCTATGGTATACAGATAGTATTCGCAGGGTGGTAGGGTGCTGGGTTTCTTCATCTGGTAAAGTCATTACATTACTGCCCATCTTGTCAGATACATTTGCTGATGGTCTAGTTACGATGTCTCCGCAACTTCTAGCTAGCACTCATCTTTTCTTTTCTTCTTTATTTTTAATTTTTACTACAGTTGGTTCCTTCCTTATCTCTATAAAGCGACTTTGGTTACTTCAAAGTGCCATATAAATCTGCGCTATAAAATGGTAAATGGTGCATGAGGGCCGGCCCTCCCATCAGGCAGAACAGGCAGTTGCCTGGGGCATCATGAGGGGAGGGGGGGCATCCACTAAGCAAAAAAAACAACACACAGTGCTTTAGAACACAAGGGGGCCATGGTCATTGTTCAAGGGGGCATCGACGAAAAATCCTATAGGGCACCAAATTACTCAGGGCCGGCACTGGCCGGCTCATATAGCGCTTTTATCGAAAGCACTTTACATAGATTGTGGATTACATTCACACACACACACACACACACACGCACACGCACACGCACACGCACACACACACACACACACACAGTTGTCCAGTTTATGTTTTTTAGTAACATATATATTGACATTTTATTTCCTTTAGAGGATAGCCCCTTGAGATGTATCATCTCGTTTTAGAGGGGGTCCTCCTGCACCTGCACAATGAATACAGTACATCAGTGACGACGACTACGTGGGGGCTGCGGGGCTCGAGCCCCCTTGATGATTTTAGGGAATTTCTAGTTTTTCTACATTCCTAACACCTCCCCCCGCCCCGCGGATTATGAAAACTATTCGTCCCTGCTTGTACACATGCAGATCAGGCATTGAAATGCTAATCTGGGTGCTTAACCTGCCAGGTATGTGTGTGAGGAGCTGATCACAGTCACAGATAGAGGGAAAGTGTTATATTTGGCCTATTATTGTCTCCACCAGGCCGAAGGCATGGTGAGAGAGTATGTTTTGCACTCCGTCCGTGTGTGTGTCCGTCCGTGTGTCCTTCCGTCCGTCCGTTACCAGCTAATCTCCGGCACCGTTAACCCGGTCGATGCCAAACTTTGCACACACACTCCCTAGATGCCAACGATGAACCTCTGCCCCGCATTTTCCAGAACGGCCTGTTATAGCGCCACCATGAGGCAGCTTTTCACATTTGTTACCTAAAACTGCACCGATCTGCGAAACGTTGCATGCACACTCCCTAGAGGACAAGGACAAACCTTTGACCTGCATTTTCCGCATCTGCCTTTTATAGCGCCACCAGGAGGCCGACTTTTGTAAAACACATTTTTGGATATTACTCCTCCAGATTCTGTCCAAAAATCTCACAAATCGTTACACAGTATCTCTATGGTCATGTGCTCAAGTCGGATCTGTCCGATATTTCATATTCCACCCTAATTGGCTATAATTGCCTTTCACAGTTTGCAAGATTGCCCCGTTTTGAACAAAAGCCTCAAATCATGAACACAGCATGCAATTTACGTGAAATCTTTCACACATTTTCTTACTAGGCTGAGGAATATATCCCACCCTTTTCACATTGGCCTGTTATAGCGCCACCAACAGGTTGATTTTTGCAAAACAGGTTGATTGGAACAAAATGCCTCAAATCATCCAATTGCCATACAAGGCAAACATGTTTATATTACTACTAAACATTTTGCCAAACATCTCACACAGTCCTATCCTCCTGGTGGAGACCTGTGCCCAGAAGGGCAATTTTTCTAGTTTATGCTATATATTATTGACCGCGTCTGTGTCACAGTCTCACAGTCACACATTGCGCACACGAGAGAGAGGGAGAGAGAGAGAGAGAGAGAGAGAGAGAGAGAGAGGGAGAGAGAGAGAGAGAGAGAGAGGGGGAGAGGGGTGCTTGTGTTAAAACATAAATAGGCTACTCATCTTTGTGTTCTGTTTCACCTTATTGCTGACTCGCTGAGTGACCGTCACAGGGAAAAGGGGTTTAGAAGCGAAAAAGTCCGTTGTGGAGAAAAGGAAC
Organism: Electrona antarctica; assembly: GCF_951216825.1. NCBI lineage: Eukaryota > Metazoa > Chordata > Actinopteri > Myctophiformes > Myctophidae > Electrona > Electrona antarctica. The sequence continues at coordinate 16,960,091 of NC_136802.1, forward strand.
TATAGCCTATGCACTCCTCACAGAGTGATTAGACTACTAATGAGTGACAGGTGACAATACATTAAACATGTCGACACAGAACAATACACTTACAACATCAACAAAACATAGATGCTCTCCAAACCACTCAAACACTACATCAAGATTCAAGACTAGAAGCAACTGCACTGAAACACCTAACAAAAATACTAATAATAGTGATACTAATAATGAAAATAATAAAAATAAAGATAAAGATAAAAAGAATAATCAAGCATTAAAGTACACACCTCTCCAAAAATCAAAAACAAGTACAAATGGGTTTCAGGTCTACAAGCAAAGAAGCCTTGAAAATGTTAAATGATGTAATTGATCTCAAAGAAAAAGACAAGTTGTTCCAATCAGAATGAGCTTTAAACTGAAAAGCACGTCTCCCAATTTTGTTAGATGTTGTGGGTACAGAAAAATAAAGTTGTTGAGTATGTCTAAGAGTAGAGTTATATGTAACTAATAACTGTTTTAAATATGATGGATAATTAAAGTAAATGCACTTAAAAATTAAAAGCAACCAGTGGAATTGCCTCCTCGTTTGAGGAGTTAGCCAATTTAAGGTATCATATACATGACACAGTGGTGTGTCTGGTAGGGACACCTCAAGACAAATCTACAGATACTATTGTACACAACATTTAATGAATGGAGATGAGCTTCAGTAGTATTCTGATAAATGATATCACCACAACACCCACACGCACGCACGCACGCACGCACGCACGCACGCACGCACACACTCATACACCAATGGCAGAGGAAATGCATGCAAGGCACCAACCTGCCCATCGAGAGCAATTATAGGGGTTCAGAGTCTTGCTCAAGGACACTTTGACACTAACTCTGGGGGAGCCCGGGTTCGAACTGGGAACCTTGCGGTTGCCATCCAGCCTCTCTACAGGCCACAAGAGCCCCGGAGACCGTAGGCGTTTTTACCGGCCACTATACCCCTGAGCCACTGCCGCCCGCTATTACTATTATTATTATTTGTTAATATTCAGTGAATAAGGTAAATAAGTTAGTACTCAAATACTGTGCTTCATGAGTATAGTATGGTAGGCCTATAGTTGTCATTTTACTTGATACTTCATACTTCCACCCCACTGCATTTCAGGAGGAAAGTCACTACATTTGTCAGCTTTAGTTACGTTTATGCGTTGGTGTTTTTATAGTCCAGATGTTAATGAGTTGTTAACTGCTCCAACAAAATAGTCTGGCACTGACTTCACGGGACTCAATTGCTTCACTGTAGGGGCACTGTCACTTAATCCTTTACTGGCCCGTAACTTTATTTGCATTCCTTGTACTCATCACATTTAATTTTAGCATTACATTTCATCATAATTGCATTCATTAGCAGACTCAGTGACAGATAATTGCACACACAGCCTCACACCGCTGACACAGTCCAAGGTTGCTGTCACAGCTTGCCTGTGTCAAATCAAACATGATACTTGAGTAAGTGATAACCAAAGTCTAGTGGGTTTAATGAATAGACCATGGTCACATTGGTCAGGACTGAACACAGTGTGTAAGTAAGTAAGTAAGTACATTTAATTTATAAAGCACCTTTCTTAACAAGGTTACAAAGTTCTGTGTGTGTGTGTGTGTGTGTGTGTGTGTGTGTGTGTGTGTGTGTGTGTGTGTGTGTGTGTGTGTGTGTGTGTGTGTGTGTGTGTGTGTGTGTGTGTGTGTGTGTGTGTGTGTGTGTGTGTGTGTGTGTGTGTGTGTGTGTGTGTGTGTGTGTGTGTGTGTGTGTGTGTTGTCCTTAGGACCCCTAGGGTTCTCTCTGGTGGTACAGGGTAAAGTTTCTGCCCCTCGCTGCAGAGACTAGGCTAGGGTTTCAAATCCTCCACGGATAACAACTAAAATACATGGCCATGTTTGGAGGAAGGCAGGAGGGGAGGGTTATGCTCAGGTTCCTTCAGCATGGCCAGGGAGGCCTTTCAGTTGAGAGGAAGAAAAACTGCAGAAGCAGAAAAACCTGCAACATGCACAAGAGTATTCTTATAGCTGCAAGGCTCAAAGGTACAAATGGAAACCAAGGAAAAGCCATTACAAAATAAACATCCTTTTTTTTCTACATTTTTTTATCCCACGATTTTGCAACCCATTATAAAATAGTCTGTCTAAGATCTGATAGTTCGTTGTAACACTACCAGCTCATGAATGAATCTGCGCTGTCAGTGTTGCCATGTCTGATTTTTATAAGCGACTTTGGGCTTCTTTTTCTGTAAAGTTGTTTAAAGTAAACCAGTGATTCTCACATTTTCACATCAAGGACTCCACAACATGTAGCCTACAAATATTTTGTGCCAGGGAGTAGGGAGTCTAGGGACCCCCATACCAGATTTGTGTTGTTAAAATGTTAGTTAATATTGAAAATATTCCACATTTGACATTTGTCACTTTTTTCCAAGATTTATTTTTTGAAAAGAGAACATCTACAAACTCACAACGCGTCACATCGCGACGCGTTGTGAGCTTGTAGATCTGCTATTTTCAAACCTAGGCTTGTTTTCATAGACCTGGTTGCTTATTTCAATTTCAATTCAATTCAATTAACTTTATTGGCATGAATGTAATAACTACAGTATTGCCAAAGCATACAATGCAGCAACAAAATAAATAAAAATATAACTGAAAACAATATCAAACATACAAATAGAACATTAACTTACACAAAATGTACAGTATTAAAGTGTCTGTGGTGTGTGTGTGTGTGTGTGTGTGTGTGTGTGTGTGTGTGTGTGTGTGTGTGTGTGTGTGTGTGTGTGTGTGTGTGTGTGTGTGTGTGTGTGTGTGTGTGTGTGTGTGTGTCAAGATATTTCTTGTCCCTCATTTTGTGACATGCAGTCACATACTGTGCAGCCAGGTGTGCTGCAGGTCCCTCTCCCAATACAATGAGTTGTTTGTCATTGTCATCTAATTCCTTAAAATTTGGGATCAACAACTCAAATTTCCTAAAATATTCTGCTCTTATATTATCAATTATCATATTTATTGCATTTTAAGGAAGTGTGTCTCAGTCTCTACCTCAGCTGAGGTACAATGACCACACACTCTCTGTTCTGGAGGCAGGGCCGGATTTAGCCAGCCCCACTCAGGTGGGCAGACAGAATTGTAAGGGGGGGGCGACTCCGCCGGCGCGGGTTGGGTGTCAAACCCACATTGGGTGGGCAGGACGCACGTTTGGGTGGGCTATGCCCACCCCTGCCCCCCCCTAGAACCGGCCCTGTCTGGAGGTAGATAGGACTTCTTGTGTCGTCCTTTCTCTATGGCCAGACTGTGGTCACTCACTCTGTATTTGGTCAAGATCTGTCTCTGCTTTTTCTTTGACCGAAAACAGATACTCAGCCAGTTTGGTTTAGGGCCAGATAGCAATTAAGTTTAGTTTTGAGTTTTGGTTTGATTAGTCCAATGTTCCAGATATGTGTCTTTTATTAGTTTACTAATTTGGTTGACTCTAATTAGTGGTTGTGAAGCAGTGCTGGTCTAAGGTTGAGGCTGGACACTGTTGTTGGGTTGTGAGTGATCAATAAATCCAAGGACTAGTTGGCAGAAGGGACTCTTTTGGGGTTTCATCTCCTGGGATTGCAGGGCCTGGAATCCCAGGCTGTTTTGGGGGCTTGATTTAAGGTGTAACCAAAAAGTTAGTGTTCTTTTCCCAATGTTAATAATTAATGGGTAACGGCCTAATTCTGCACTGTACGCATTGGTTGGTGTTTTTCTTTGGATGTTTAATATGGACCTACAGAATTCTGAATGCAGGGTTTCTATGGGATGTTTGTCCCATCTAGTGTAGCCTAGTCCTGGTGGCTGAGTGGACCCCAAACCTCACTGCCATACAGTGCAATTGGTTGGATTATGCTGTCAAATATCTTTTATCCAAATTCTAACAGGGATATCAATTTTGTAGAATTTTCTTTTAAATGCATAAAATGCTCTGCATGCTTTCTCTTTCAGTGCCTTCACTGCCAGACCAAAGATACCTGAGGCACTAATCTTTAGTCCCAGGTAATCATAATACAGGGTATGATCTAACTGTGTGTTTCCTAATTTAAATTGACATTTGATTATTATTATTATTTCTCTCACACAATCTGGCAACACGAGTCATGACTGTCACGTGACAACGACGCAATACGCATGCATCGTGTGGACGGATGACCTCAAGACGTAAACAATAGACATTCATTTAAACCTGCGAGCGAGCCTGCGAACGAACTGTGAGTATTCAACTTCAAACCAAAGCACAGTTTTATTACGTTTACTTCAGCTAGCCCCAGTATGTTCCCTCAGAATGAGCGTAGGGACGGCTAGTAGGGGCTGAGGGGAACATATTGGGGCAGTGCCTGGCTAATGGTTAGTGCTTAGTGCTTACAGACCTACTCTTAAGTTACAGACCCCTCTCTCTCTCTCTCTCTCTCTCTCTCTCGTAGATGACATCTTGTGTTATGTTGTGTGTGTTGAGAGAGAGAGAGAGAGAGAGAGAGAGGGAGAGAGAGGGAGAGAAGAGAGAGAGAGAGAGAGAGAGCTTGTTCTTGTCAAACAGTGGAAGAGGAGGTTAAAAGGTTGCTCTTGGCAGATATAATTCTCTTGATAGATGGTAGTCATTGGAAGGGAAGGGGTGACACTGACAGATGACGGATGAGATATGGGTCGGCAATGCTCTCTCTCTCTCTCTCTCTCTCTCTCTCTCTCTCTCTCTCTCTCTCTCTCTCTCTCTCTCTCTCTCTCTCTCTCTCTCTCTCTCTCCAGCCCTGCTTCCCCTTATACTTCCTGACTGTAAATGACACAGCAGCAGGTCCCTGTCCCTGAGAGATGGAGAGTTTGCAACTGATGACCCTCTCTCAGCTGAGCCAGTGGTCCTGTGCTCATGCAGTGGTGGAAACCAAGTACATTTTAGTACTGAACTTATGTACACATCTGAGGTAGCCCCTTTTGGGACCCTCGGTTAGCTTTTCTGAATTTTGGACGCGCAACCCTAGGGTCCCTGACAGCTTATTCCGCCCTCCATGGGATGCAGATTTACATACCCTCTGTTCACGGAGAGCGGCGGCGCCGCTTGAGTGTTGGTGAGATGTTTCAAAGATGCATAACACAGCTATAGGAGACAACGGAAACGTGTACGAAACCGCATTAACCGCCGATGCCGTTAACTATTTTTTTTAAATTTTGCTTCGCTGAACTTCTCTCTCTTCCTTGACTTCCTTGTTGACTTCCCATTGTACCGCCTTCCGAGCGGTGACTGGCTAGCTGCACGTCCTAGTTACTGCCTCTGGTTGGCCGACCGCGTGCATGCAAGATGTTTATAATGCTGTTGTGTCTTGGGAGGCGGAACATGGGATGTGAGGAAGAGAGAATTTCAGAGAATCCAAAACTTAAAAAAAAGATAAAAAATACTTAACGGCATCGGTGGTTAATGCGGTTTCGTACACGTTTCCGTTGTCTCCTATAGCTGTGTTATGCATCTTTGAAACATCTCACCAACACTTAAGCGGTGCCGCCGCTCTCCGTGAACAGAGGGTATGTAAATCTGCATCCCATGGAGGGCGGAATAAGCTGCCAGAGACCCTAGGGTAGCACGTCCAAAATTCAGAAAAGCTAACCGAGGGTGCCGAAAGGGGCTAACATCTGAGGTATCTGTAGCCGCAATTTGCAACTCTAGATTTTTTTATAATGGGATGAATCTAGAGTTGCAATACCCTCCATTGACTCCCCATTCATCCAATTTGCGTTTGCGATCTGCTTGTATTAAACAACGTTAAACTCACGAACATTGCAGCTCTAGGCCAAGCTTGGATTATCCTTTTTCAATCTGCCGAGCTTTTGTTTCAGAAAAATCCACCATAGACATGTTATGAGCTACTTTCTGTCAAGAAATTCTGTGCAGGTGATTCTTTTTCTAAGTGTTGGAGTTTGGAAGCACTCGTCAAAGTCACTGAATGGCCATTTGCACATAATGCAGGAGGCAGCAGCGCGACTAGCTCTGGTCCATAGCTCTAATGCGTTGCATGGCATTAGAGCTATGGACCAGAGCTACAGCGCGACCCATTTTTGCCATTTGAAACGAGCCAATCTACAAGCTCACAATGCAATGCGTGAGCTTGAAATGGGACATTCTGCACAATGAGTAGGCCTACTTTAGTTTTGGTACCAATACTTTTGTACTTTTACTCAAGTATATTTTGAATTCTGGACTGTATAGAGTTTTTCTAGGTTGCACTATTGATATTTTTACTAAATTAAACAATGTGGGTACTTTTTCCACCTGCCTGTGCTGTCAGCCTGTCTAGCAGTGGTAGTCTGGTAGACAAAGTAGTGAACCTCCAGTACTTGAGTCAAAGTATAGTTACTTATCTACAAGAAACTTTCACTAAGAATTAACATCACCTATAAAATAAACCCCACAAAAAACATAAAAACAACACAAACACTAAAATTCTAACCCTACTAAAATTCTAAAACTCCCTACTTCAGAAGTTCTCAGGTTTAAAGTTAGTTTGGTTGCAGTGTCCAGCCTGTTCCACTGGGCGGCACCAATGTATCATGTCAAATGTCCTTTACCTGTCAGAGACTCACAGTCACACATTAGCGATGAGATGTGCAGTGTGCACCCCTGTCTTTACTCTGGCTTTACCAGAGTAAAGACATTTTTTTTAAAGACACAAATCTTGTCAGACCTCTGAGACCTTTCTCTCTTGAATCTAAAGAATCTCTCTCTCTCTTTGTGTCTGTATCTCTCTCTCTCCCTTTGTCTTATCTTTCTGTGTGTGTCTGTCCGTCCGTCCGTCCTCTCCTCTCCTCTCCTCTCCTCTCCTCTCCTCTCCTCTCTCTCTTTCTCAACCCTCTAGGTGGATGAGCAGAGACCGTCAAAGGAAAGGTGCCTTAATTGACAAAGTTTCCGATCCATACCAACATGTCTTCCACCTCCTCCGCCCCTTACGTTGTCCTAAACACCGGGGCTCGAATGCCCCTCCTGGGCCTGGGGACCTACAAGCTGTGTGGGGCCGAGGACGTCCGCTCGGCGGTGGATGCCGCGCTAGCATCAGGCTACCGGGCCTTCGACACAGCCGCTGTCTACCGCAATGAAGCCGACCTGGGCCGAGCTCTGAGGGAACTCCTGCCCAAATACGAGCTGACCCGCGAGGATGTGTTTATTACCAGGTAGAATCCGAATCATCTTTATTGTCACATCACAGTCTTTTTCCACAAAGAAAATTACACATGGTACCTGAGATAGTAAATATATATATGGTCCGTGAGCATAGCAGCCACTGTGTACTGTGCACTATATATATATATATAAGAGCTGCACGATTTTGCCTAAAAAAACCTTGATTCTTTTCTCTGAACCTTGATTTTTGTTTAAATGCAAACAAATGTGAATTTTCCTATTGGAATAAAGTCCAAACCTTAAAAGGATCCGTGGCTAATAAGACTCCTGTAGTGGAAGATCAGCTGTTTTGTTTTGTCGACGTCCATTGACAATGAATGGTAGACTGTATCTTTGCATCTGCCCGTGTGAACGCACAAATTGGGCTCTCTGGAAATCAGAAGGTAGCCAGTTCGACCCTTTTGCTCGCCCAGCTGACATGTCAAAGTGTCCCCGAGCAAGACGGTTAACCCTGTGTGCTCATCAGACCCATGATATGTCAAATAGATTTCGTGTCTGTAGCCCGAAAGACGGGAAAATACTCCCTGTCCATTTTGGCAGGTTCACTGCTCTTCATCGCTAATTTCCAGCCTGTTTCTCTGTTCCTTCCTGCCTCCAGTAAGCTGGGTCCCAAGGACCAGGGTGTGAAGGCCACGGACGGAGCCCTGCACAGCCTGTCCCAGCTGGATTTGGATTACATCGACCTCTACCTCATCCACTGGCCCGGCACACAGGGACTGCTGGTGTCTGACCAGCGTAACCCAGGTCAGGATGCACAATAAAGGCATTTATACACCAAGAATTATGTGAACAAATGGCACCAAATTGCAATGAGTGAAGAACGAGTGAAACACTTGGTGTCATTTCACAATTAACCACTTTTAATGGCAAGATGGCCACCATGTGAATATGGTCCATAGAGCCTCGGGGGAAGATTTGTTCGTCCATTTGCAATGTTTGAGCATCCCCTAAAGGTCAATCATATTGATTTGCATTATTCCTGCGGTGCAGCTGTGCGACAGAAAAAATCAGGTCAGCCATTAAATCAGGCAGTCATCTCACATACAGTATTTTTACTGTTGACTACACCATTGTTTGGCTGCGGTTGGGGTAAAAAAAACAAAAACAAATCAAGCCAGACGATAGAACAGCCTTACATTGCATTGTTACACAGTTTTATATATTCTTTTTAGATGTAGAGATACTAGCTTAGCTGCAAAACATCCAGTAAGTAGGCAAGCGCCCCTTGTGCTTTGGCGTCTGCTTGGGTCTGATGCATTTCTCTCTGTTTTCCAGGGAACAGGGCTCAGAGCTGGGCTGCTCTGGAGGAGCTGCAGGCGCAGGGCAGACTGAGGGCCATAGGAGTGTCCAACTACACAGCAGCACACATGACACAACTGATGCACAGCTGCAAGGTCCCTCCTGCTGTGCTGCAGGTTAGAAGATCATTCACAATGTAGAATGTGGATGACGTGGTCAGTCACACGTCTGTATCAGAAGCGTCACATGGCGATGGGTTGTGAGTAGCAGGGTTCCCACGTCCCACAGTCATGAAATTCCTGGAAAAATAAAAATAAAAAGGTTTGGAATTAATCAAATGAAAAATGTGTTCATGTCCCATGTCTAGCATTACTGTATGTGAAATATGTGTGCCCTAATGTACTGCATACATGACAAAAATTATAGATCTACAAGGTGCATCTGTATGTTGCACCGTGATACGTTGTTAGCTTGTAGATCTGTTCTGTTCATCACATGACAACATTTGCACGAGTCTGTCTTGGTGCATTGATAGAACACTGGTGTATATAGCCTCAATATTGCATTGTATGATTGCTAGAATGCCTGGGATGGGGTATAATATTTTCAAAATAAGTTTTGAAAATTCATTGTTCAAAATGTGTGGGAACCCTGTTGTAGATATAGGCCATTTCCACTGTTTTGTTTGGGGAGGGGGGAACATATTTCAAAATGTATGAACATGCGTGTGTGTGTGTGTGTGTGTGTGTCCAGGTGGAGTTTCACCCACAGCTGTGTCAGAAGGAGCTGAGGCGACTGTGTGAGGAGCATGGCGTGTGTTTCCAGGCCTACTCCTCTCTAGGAAAAGGACAACTGCTTAGTGACCCTGGGGTGATGGAGGTGGCACGGGGCTGTGGACACACTGCTGCGCAGGTATGTGAACACACACACACACACACACACACACACACACACACACACACACACACACACAGCACCCTCTGAAACAACGCTACAGTATGTGACAACATTAACCACATGAAACCTAGTCTCTGTATTCTGGGTATGACAAGATATCAGGTCTACAAGCTCACAACTAAGAGATTTGAGGGGAAAATGGAGTTCAGAGCTAGGCTCTGGGTTATCCCAGTCACCGTAGTATATATATAACTTATGTCGTTAAACTATCACAACTAAAAAGCCAGTTGGAGATCTAAGATTTGTAATACATAACTGTAGCGCTGATCATTTTCACTATTTTTCGCACAACAAAGTATAAAATAATGTGGTCAATTGATTTGTTGACACACACATGTACAAAGAAATACGCTTCTCGATGTTCGAAAACGTAATTGATAAAATAATAAGCGATACTTGCAGACCTGGAAAGTAACTAAGTACATTTACTCAAGTACAGTACAAGCTTAATTTGTAGATCTGCTATTTTCATGTACAAAAGGAATGGAGTACTTTTTCCACCACTGAAAAGCGCTAGAGGGGACTCACATTGACACACGCGGTATGTTTTCACCCCAAAGGTTCTGTTGCGTTGGGCGGTGCAGCAGGGTGTCCCGGTGCTGCCTAAGTCATCGCACCCCGACAGAATGGGGGAAAACACCAAGCTGTTTGACTTCACACTGAGTGACACAGACATGGACACACTGTCATCTCTGGACTGTGGTCACAAATACGTCTCCCGGGACCCCTCGGAGGTGGCATGACACACCACCAGCTTTTGTCTTTTTGATTGTGATGTCACTTTGAAGTCATATCGCTCAACTGCTTGAAACATGTTTTCATGATTGCCAACAGTAACAAAGCAGCCTTCTTTTGTAGTGCAGCAGGCTAGCCGGTGCCTATAAGACCTCAGAATAAGGTCCGTCTTTCTGAAACCCCATATATGTGTTTAAAATTGCATCATATAAGAACTTCTTATTCCAAAAATAAACAAAGCATGGTGGTTTGACTCATATGGACAGCGAGAAAACTGCCGAATTCATTACATTTTTGCCAGAAATAAACAAATCAAATATGAGTGACTATCGTTAACGATACAGAGCCACCTCCCTGACAATATCGCCGGGACATTTTGTTTAGTTTTGGACCACAAAGCTTATATGAGAAGGTTTTAAGATAACCCAATGTTATTCTCCATAGAGAAATTACTTCCGTGACCCAGCGGACTTCGGTAATAGGTACTCTGTGCTCCTGATATTAAATTTAAATATCATGCAGTCTGGTCAAAGCTCATCAGGGACGTTTTACTATGAGGTTCAGGTAAAGGGGAACATGGAAGAAGAGAAAAACGAGCACTCTCAGTCAAAACATGCAGTTTACCGGGTGCACGGCTCACGAAGAATCACTGTAATAGAGAGATAGCTAGCAATCCGAAATCCATTTAATCCATTTTGGGCAGGAACCCCTTTTGGTGTTAGCATTATGTTATGCTTTAGCTATTGAAAAATAGCAGATCTACAAGCTCATAGTGCACCGAGTGGCGCGCTACGAGCTTGTAGGTCTGCTATTTTTAAAAAAATCGAAGAACCACTGACGTAGAAACATAGCTTTTTCAGAAAACTGTCAGGATGTAGAAGACATTTTTAGAATCTGATCTCAGGTCAAAATGGGTTAAGGTGTATTTATTGCATTGTGCACCATGGACAGACAAAACACGGACGCGTTATGGCATCAATCCTATACACACTGAGGAGTGAGGAAGGCTGACGCCGAAACGCGTCCGTGTTTTGTCTGTCTGTCCGTGCTGCACAATGCAATAAATATACCTTAAATGGATTTCGGAGTGCTGGCTATCTCTCAGGTACAGTAAAAGGGAAGACTAGTTGGACTTTAGGAGTGGCGAGAACGTCTATACAGTATGTGTATATACTGCATGTGCAAGTCTATATACGGTTAATGTCCACTGGACTTTAATTGTTCTTGTTCACACATATTTTATACTTAATTTTACATTGAAAGTCAGTGGGATTCGGACCTGGTTGAAACCTTGCACAAAATAATACTACTGACGGCTGACATCACGGGCTGACCACGTGACAATTTGATATCCACATGGGAGCTGCGCCTTTTCCATGTGGCTCCTGACAGACATGATTTGATTTATTTTTAAAATAAAATTGCTACTGTCGACCACATTCGTCAAAACCTCTTTAGGCCTGACGTCGAAATAAAAAAAAAGTCTTCTGAAAGAATATATATATTCAAAGATTTGTGTCGCATTTTCACGATTAAAAAAAAATAGCAGACCTACAAGCTCGTAGCGCGCCACTTGGTGGCGCGCTATGAGCTTGTAGATCTGCTATTTTTCAATAGCTAAAGTATAACATAATGCTTAGTTAAAACACCAAAAGGGGATCCTGCCCAGAATGGGTTAAAGTGAATCAATGTGATCCTGCTCCTCACTGCTGCTAACCACATGAAACCTAGTCTCTGTATTCTGGGTATGACAAGATATCAGGTCTACATAGCTCACAACTAAGAGATTTGGTGTAGAGGGGAAAATGGATTTCAGAGCTAGGCTCTGGGGGATCCCAGTCATCGTAGTCTACAGTATATATAACTTATGTGGTTAAACTATCGCAACTAAAAAGCCAGTTGGAGATCTAAGATTTGTAATACATAACTAGCGCTGAACATTTTCAAGTATAAAATAATGTGGTCAATTGATTTGTTGGCACACACACATATACATGTACAAAGAAATACGCTTCTCGATGTTCGAAAAAGTAATTGATAAAATAATGAGCGATACTTGCAGACCTAAACATAAAACAAGTGCCAGTGGTGGAAAGTAACTAAGTACATTTACTCAAGTACAGTACAAGCTTAATTTGTAGATCTGCTATTTTCAAAATATTTTTATACAAAAATGAATGGAGTACTTTTTCCACCACTGAAAAGCGCTAGGGGGGACTCACATTGACACACGCAGTATGTTTTCACCCCAAAGGTTCTGTTGCGTTGGGCGGTGCAGCAGGGTGTCCCGGTGCTGCCTAAGTCATCGCACCCCGACAGAGTGGGGGAAAACACCAAGCTGTTTGACTTCACACTGAGGGACACAGACATGGACACACTGTCATCTCTGGACTGTGGTCACAAATACTGCTGGGACCCCTCGGAGGTGGCATGACACACCACCAGCTTTTGTCTTTTTGATTGTGATGTCACTTTGAAGTCATATCGCTCAACTGCTTGAAACATGTTTTCATGATTGCCAACAGTAACAAAGCAGCCTTCTTTTGTAGTGCAGCAGGCTAGCCGGTGCCTATAAGACCTCAGAATAGAGCACCGAAGTCTTTAAGCCCCGTCTTTCTGAAACCCCATATATGTGTTTAAAATTGCATCATATAAGAACTTCTTATTCCAAAAATATACAAAGGAGCATGGTGGTTTGACTCATATGGACAGCGAGAAAACTGCCGAATTCATTACATTTTTGCCAGAAATAAACAAATCAAATATGAGTGACTATCGTTAATGATACAGAGCCACCTCCCTGACAATATCGCCGGGACATTTTGTTTAGTTTTGGACCACAAAGCTTATATGAGACGGTTTTAAGATAACCCAATGTTATTCTGCATAGAGAAATTACTTCCGTGACCCAGCGGACTTCGGTAATAGGTACTCTGTGCTCCTGATATTACATTTAAATATCATGTAGTGTTGTCAAAGCTCATCAGGGACGTTTTACTATGAGGTTCAGGTAAAGGGGAACATGGAAGAAGAGAAAAACGAGCACTCTCAGTCAAAACATGCAGTTTACCGGGTGCACGGCTCACGAAGAATCACTGTAATAGAGAGATAGCTAGCAATCTGAAATCCATTTAAGGTGTATTTATTGCATTGTGCAGCACGGACAGACAGACAAAACACGGACGCGTTATGGCATCAATCCTATACACGCTGAGGAGTGAGGAAGGCTTGACGCCGAAACGCGTCCGTGTTTTGTCTGTCTGTCCGTGCTGCACAATGCAATAAATATACCTTAAATGGATTTCTGAGTGCTGGCTATCTCTCAGGTACAGTAAAAGGGAAGACTAGTTGGACTTTAGGAGTGGCGAGAACGTCTATACAGTATGTGTATATACTGTATGTGCAAGTATATATACGGTTAATGTCCACTGGACTTTAATTGTTCTTGTTCACACATATTTTATACTTAATTTTACATTGAAAGTCAGTGGGATTCGGACCTGGTTGAAACCTTGCACAAAATAATACTACTGACGGCTGACATCACAGGCTGACCACGTGACAATTTGATATCCACATGGGAGCCACGCCTTTTCCATGTGGATCCTGACAGACATGATTTGATTTCTTTTTAAAATAAAATTGCTACTGTCGACCACATTCGTCAAAACCTCTATTAAAGTGAATCAATGTGATCCTGCTCCTCACTGCTGCTAACCACATTTCAGAGCTAGGCTCTGGGGGATCCCAGTCATCGTAGTCTACAGTATATATATAACGTATGTGGTTAAACTATCACAACTAAAAAGCCAGTTGGAGATCTAAGATTTGTAATACATAACTGTAGCGCTGAACATTTTCACTATTTTTCGCACAACAGAGTATAAAATAATGTGGTCAATTGATTTGTTGGCACACACACATATACTGTATATGTACAAAGAAATACGCTTCTCGATGTTCGAAAAAGTAATTGATAAAATAATAAGCGATACTTGCAGACCTAAACATAAAACAAGTGCCAGTGGTGGAAAGTAACTAAGTGCATTTACTCAAGTGCAGTACAAGCTGGAGTACTTTTTCCACCACTGAAAAGCGCTAGGGGGGACTCACATTGACACACGCAGTATGTTTTCACCCCAAAGGTTCTGTTGCGTTGGGCGGTGCAGCAGGGTGTCCCGGTGCTGCCTAAGTCATCGCACCCCGACAGAGTGGGGGAAAACACCAAGCTGTTTGACTTCACACTGAGGGACACAGACATGGACACACTGTCATCTCTGGACTGTGGTCACAAATACTGCTGGGACCCCTCGGAGGTGGCATGACACGCCACCAGCTTTTGTCTTTTTGATTTTTGACACTGATGTTTATATAATTGTGATGTCACTTTGAAGTCATATCGCTCAACTGCTTGAAACATGTTTTCATGATTGCCAACAGTAACAAAGCAGCCTTCTTTCCTATAAGACCTCAGAATAGATCACCAATGTCTTTAAGCCCCGTCTTTCTGAAACCCCATACATGTGTTTAAAATTGCATCATATAAGAACTTTTTATTCCAAAAATAAACGAAGGAGCATGGTGGTTTGACTCATTTGGACAGCCAGAAAACCGCCAAATTCATTACATTTTTGCCAGAAATAAACAAATCAAATATGATTAACGATACAGAGCCACCTCACTGACAATATCGCCGGGACATTTTGTTTAGTTTTGGACTACAAAGCTTATATTCTCCATTACTTGCGTGATCCAGGGGACTTCGGTAATTGGTACTCTGCTCCTGATATTACATTTAAATATCATGCAGTGTTGTCAAAGCTCATCAGGTGATGTTTTACTATGAGGTTCAGGTAAAGGGGTACATAGAAGAAGAGAAAAACAAGCACTCTCAGTTAAAACATGCAGTTTCCGGGCGCACGCCTCACGAAGAATCACTGTAATAGATAGATAGCCAGCACTCCGAAATCCATTTAAGGTATATTTATTGCATTGTGCAGCACGGACAGACAGACAAAACACGGACACGTTATGGCGTCAATCCTATACACGCTGAGGAAGGCTTGACGCCGAAACGTGTCCGTGTTTTGTCTGAGAAGACTAGTTGAGCTTTAGGAGTGGCGAGAACGTCTTACACAAACAATATTTTGGACCAAACAAATAATTACAAAGAAGAAAAACAACAAAAAAAGTGTTGTAACCTGCCGTTTTTTTCTTCTTTCTAATTATTTGTTTGGTCCAAAATATTGTTTGTGTTGTCATGAGTTGTCACGACTCGAGTTGGCTTTGTCCGCGGCGTAACCGTCTTTAAATAAATACTATAAATACTACTTAAATAATGCATTGGGTTTCATTTCCTGGTCCAGGGTAGGAGGCGTGACTGCGACGCTCTATTGGTTTACAAATAAAAATGTGCTCTTTTTATAAGATGTTTCATAAAATTCTTTATTGTTCAGCACAGGATATACCAGCAGTGGCACAATAGTAGAGAAAATACATTTACAAAAGTCAATACAAAAAGAAGAAAAAAAAGAAGTTAAAAGTTGGAGTTTCTCCTCCACACATATCTTTAGATTCAAGTAATATCAAGGATGGATGCAAAGCAACTGGTGCACAGACAGGCATGGAGTTTTACATGGAGAGTTTACTGTCACGACTGTTGCTTTAAAGGAGCACTTTTTCAACTTTATCTTCATATAATTGGTCCTCACTAATGCTCATTATAAGATGTGGAAAAATGACTCAACTTTTTTTACTCAAGTATCAATTCCGCAATGTAGAAATATGTTACAATCTGTTACAAGTAAATGGCCGGAATACAAAATTTACTTGAGTAAAAGTACAAAAGTATTGGTATCAAAATGTACTTAAAAGTATCAAAAGTAGAAAGTACTCATTATGCAGAATGTCCCATTTCACAAGTTCTTAAAAACAACATAATAATAATAAAATAAATGTATTTTGAAAATGGCAGATCTACAAGCTCACAAGTTTGTAGATCGGCAATTTTCAAATGGCCGAAATGTGTATATATAGGGCTGAAGTGGTTAATGTATGTTTAGTAATAATAACAAATTGAGTTGAGATGTAGTGGAGTAGATGTAAAAGTATTGGAAATGGGAAATACTCAAATAAAGTACAAATACCTCAACATTGTACTTAAGTACCCTACTTAAGTAAATATACTTAGTTACTTTCCACCACTGCTCTCTACTCGTTGTGTCAGTTCCAGTCATGACAGTTCCTCTTTATATAAAAAAGAAATATTTTCCTATATTCTTTTTATCCCGAAAAATATGATTCATTTAAAAAACAAAAAAACGTTTAGAAAATTGCCAAGCTTGCAGATCGGCTAAAGTGGTTAATTCATGCAAAAAAAGCTGCACCAAGAAAATAAAGTGTGATATCTTAGGACCATTCGTTAACCTGGTAACTAGCATAAGGCATTTGCTTAAAAGAATAGGAATGTGGCCTGTTTTTACCTGCGTGTGCACCTGCACACCTTGCATCGCATCCCCACAAGCTGAGAGGAACTGAATAAGACACGTCGAACAAATCCACTGCATCACCACCTTCAACAGTCACGTATTGTTTACAATTGTCACACACATAAGCCAATTCCTATGTATCCGGTCTCGCTGAGTAGGAGTGCTGATCCCAGGGCCAGGGTCTTCATTTAGGCTTTAGTTTAGAGGCAAATCTGCAGGCAAATCTGATTGGTTTCTCAGATCTGATCTACTGTACAGCAACGCTTCTCAAAAAGGGGTCCGGAGACCCCCAGGGGTCCTTGAGGGGGTTCCAGGGGGTCCCCAGCTAAAGTAGTTCATGTAGCATCAAAATCTATTGTAACTACTGTAATTGGCAATATAAGAATAGCAGATCTACAAGCTCACAATGTGTTGCCAAACTCGCCATCTTGCAGATGTGCTATTTTTGCAAATACATTTGGAAAGAATGTGACCCAAATCTTGTATGGGGGTCCCGTCTCCCTGGCACAAAATATTTTCAGATGGGGGGGGTGTCCAAATGCATATATGCACACAGGATCTTTTGGCTATGAGATTGGGACCTGATTCCATTTTTAGTACATTTACGGTTTAACCCATTTTGGGCGGGAACCCCTTTTGGTGTTTTAACTAAGCATTATGTTATACTTTAGCTATTGAAAAATAGCAGATCTACAAGCTCATAGCGCGCCACCAAGTGGCGCGCTATGAACTATTTTTGAAAAATCATAAAAATGCGGCACAAATCTTTGAATATATATTCTTTCAGAGCGAACGTTTTTTTTATTTCGACGTCAGGCCTAAATGGGTTAAGATTAGATGAGAAAAAAGGTTATTGATCTCCTCCAGGGGCAAATTCGAGTGTCGTTTCATAGCCTATATATCTGTCATTCAGAATATACAGTGTGGAACCGTAAAGCCACGGTTAGGCTGAACCAAGAGATAAGCACTCGTACTCCCAGAGGTCCCCGATAGATAAACCATTCCATCTACTCCTGGCAGTCAAATCCCAACACAGAGCGACGTCTGTTGCATTGGAGAAATGAGGCCGAAGGCTGTTGTGTTTGGTTCCTTACAGCAGTTAATTGATTACCACCTTAAGTCTTTTCTTAAATATTCACAAAACATCAACCCCCAAGACCCATAGATTGTACACTGCCTATTGCTAGCTTGGCCAAAACGTGTATAATATAAAGATTCTGGTGAACTTGTGATCCTCAACACCCTCAAACTAATTATTTACAGTTTAACCACATTAATCCTCAATTTTGGGATTCTTTTTTTTTAAAGAGGCAATGGAAGATCTACACGCTCACAATGCATCATGTTGTGATGTTTCTGAGCTTGTAGACCAGCTATTTTCACTATTTCTCGTAGTATATATATATATATATAGGGCTTAAGTGATTAAAAGCCCAGTGTCCACCTTTTTATTTGTTTTGTTGGTGATTCAAGGCCTTAAAAAGATAATATTCATGCTGGTTTGTGCTTTTTTTTATATACATCTAATTTAATTTGACACTATTATCTGATAGAAATCTAAACCCTGAAGTTCAGTACACAACGTAGAACAAGAAGACTATTCCAGCAGTATCAGATTGTCGGTGTACAAGATTGTTTTTGTTTGATAAAATCGAGACATACAAAGCGATTGATGATAGTCTTCCTGCAGTTTTTTTCTTCTTTCCTAAAGATGGTGTTTGGCTTGTCTGTAACTTAATGGAAAAAGAGATAAAGGACTCATTTGATTACTTTATCTTTCTTTCCTCTATTTGTCCTCTGAATTATCAGAGGGGGCACTTCATAAGCCAGGCGGGAGCCGGCCTGTTCCATGCATACACAGTGTTCTCCATAATAATATATGTGCTTGATTGTATGTGATGAAAATGAAAACATGCATGAACGCGACTGCGCTTTTATTGCACGGCCAGTCCTGTGACATGTCCTGACTGTTCTGAATAAGACCCCCGGCTCCAGTTCATCCGTTTCCCGAACGCAAACGTCACCACTGAATTATTAAACAACACGAAGGAAGAACCGGCAGCCCATTGTGGGATTATACAAAAAGAGGCGTAAATAGCTATATTTCATTGTTTTATCTCTCCCTCTATGCTGCATAGCGTTCACGGGGGAGAGACGCAACAAAATGGAAAGCCTCTTTTTGCTACCAAGTATTTCCTCTTTCCCATAATTACCCTCACTCTGTTTTCCCTTTCTATCCCCTTCTATATTCAGTGCAGTTATTTCCAGAGCTTTACCTTTTGGTACGTCGGGCAAATCCTGTCGTCACCATTCAATATCCCCCCGCCCCCTCACAGGCAGAGTATGGTGACAACGTTATTAATCACCTTCAATTTACCAGCCACACGCATGCAAGTGTGAGCAAATGTGTCGACACACCTGACAATGTGACTGGTCAACAAAAAGTACAACAAAACAAAAAGACATTTGGCCTGGGCCATGGCTCAGTGGTCCAGGCACCTTGGCTGGTAATCCAGTCTGGCAGTGTGCCGCGGGTTCGACTCCCGATCCCGACGGCCTTTACTGCCCCCCATCTCTCTCCCCATTTCCTGTCAGCCTACTGTCTGTCCCTCCATAAAATATATAAAATAAAGGCGAAAACCACAAAAAAACATAAGAAAAAAAAAGAAAAAGACATTTACTTCAGACAGTGTGATTATATTACTGAATATATGAGACCATAATAATTATGGTGCGGAATCTACAGACAGGAAGCGATTGGACCAGTGGTTCTCAAAATGACCCTTACAGGTCTGTAACTCGGAGAGTGTACAAATGTACAGTGTACATTTGTACTCTCAGAATTAATGGGATCCTTGAAATTAAAATGGCTTGAGAATAACTGGATTGTACCCTGCTTTGCTCTCTCGACACCCATCCCTCTTTTCTTCCATCTGTTCTCCACACTGTGGAAATGCATTGGAAATATACAGAATTTCACTTTTTCAGTCTCTAACCAACAACCCCCCCCCCCAAAAAAAAACAAACAACACCAAATAAAACTAAAGAAAAGGTGTCCATGAACCTGGTTGATTCGGAGTGTCTACTCCGTGCGACTACTACTGTCGTGGCTGTGGCTGTTCTCTCCCTCTGTCTCCTGGTGACTAAAGAGGTAGTTCCACCAGCTTTTAGAGTGGTGCATCTGTCCTGTAGTCCCGGCACTCTTCACCCGCCTTATGCCCTGCAAGATGGACAGAGAAAACCCAAAAGAAAATGTTTTATGGGCATCACCCGTGGTGGAGAGAAAGTAGCTGCAAGATATTAGGAAAACATGTAATATGCGATAACATTGTTACTTGCGCAAGTACTGCGATCGTGTGTGTGTGTGTGTGTGTGTGTGTGTGTGTGTGTGTGTGTGTGTGTGTGTGTGTGTGTGTGTGTGTGTGTGTGTGTGTGTGTGTGTGTGTGTGTGTGTGTGTGTGTGTGTGTGTGTGTGTGTGTGTGTGTGTGTGTGTGTGTGTGTGTGTGTGTGTGTGTGTGTATGATTTCGTTTGTGTTCACATTTAAACCAGCAAGCTTGTGCTTGATTGTACGAATGGATGTTTTTGGCTGGGTTTTCAAATTGCTCCGTGGTCGACCAAAAAGTCCTGGCGATCGACCAGTCCATCTACATTCTAACATGACATTGTTGCCCTGACATCCAGCATTTCAGCATACAGTATGACCCAGTGTACAGTCAGTGTATCCCATATGATGATATATAGATTTATATCTGCATATAACTAAGTGCTGTTTCTACATTCCCAGGAGACTGTTTATCTTCCATTTGACCATGCACCTTATAGTATGCATGTATATATTTGTTTTTCTCTAGGCCTACTCTCTTCCATTCTTATGCCTATTAGTTCTGAAACTGACCTTTTTTTTTTGGTAAACAATAATTGTACCCACTCTTTTACACTGGTATACTTGTTGTGATATGACAATAAAGTTGGGTTGAAAAAGGTTGCGGTTTCTGCCATCTCCCTCTTTCTCCATTTATTTTTCAGTCCTTATGAAACATGTCTATCCACTCCCCCACGGCGCGCCCGGGCACTCCACACTGTCTCTTAGGCCTTACCCCTTTGTCCAGCAAGCTGTCAAACTCGTCGCTCATCCGTCGGAGCTGCCGGCCATATTTCTGGGCTGCCCAAAGGGCAGGCGGTGCCGACAACGACCGGCCCCGGAATGGGACGCCGTCCTCGCTGTCAAGGTCATCGTCTCTGGAGGCGATGGCGGCGTTGGATTCTGAATTCAGTCTGATCCGACCGCCCGCTGCAGGGTGTGATTCACAGACAGAGAGAGGATGAGAGGTTGATTCACAAAAATAGCTGTTAGTTGGACAGTGCCGTTGATACGTATATGCGCAATACGCACGGCGTAGGGCAACACGCCGAGGGGGGCAACAAAATGTGCCAAAAAGTGCCAAGCCGATCCTCATTAATAACAATTTTCTCTGTGGTTCCGCCACGTATCGCAAACGGCGAAAGTATAGCCGATCTGAATGAGGAGTGCTCTCATCGGGAGGGGGGGCAGCGCAAATATCCTACGAGTAGGGCAACCAAATGGTCAGCGATGTCCCTGCTGTTGGAAAAAAAATTGTTTATGTGGTCACATAATTTCCCAGGTAATCAGCCAAAAGGCACAGAGTATGCAGGGGTCCGTTTTTTTCAAAAGGGCGCATTGTCGTTCAAACTTCCCGCATATTTTGCAACTTCCCGCATATTTCACCGCATATAATCACATAAAAACCTGCATATTTCATCACAAAATCAAGGATTTTAGCTAGCATAATCAAAGATTTTAAGCCGCAAAATCAAGCATTTTTGCACACGTTTTTCTGGACGGTCTACTATATACGTACAAACACTGGCTATATGAAAATAGCTGATCTACAATATGTCATGCTGCGACGTTGTGAGATCTGAATATTTTGTGAAGCATTTGAACAACACAACTCTTGTATGGGAGAGCCTGGCACCAATGTTGTGGTGTGTATGTTTTGGAATTCGTTTACAACAGGGGTGCCATGTTTTTGGAAACCCCAGCAGTGGGCCGAGGCAAGCAGATACAAAAAACGCTTGGAAGTGTTTTTTAGGTGAGAGCCATGGCGTTTTCAGCTGCGAAGAAACACTTTGTGGACACGGCCCCTCATACAGCTTCATTTATACTTACGCAACCTTGTATCAGCTGTGTAATTAGATTTTGTGGAGATGAGAAAGGAGGACAAATTAATGTGCAGCATAAGCTCTAAGGTAAGAGACAAGGAAACAGCCATTTAAGGAATGTTCTTAACTTCTTTACCTGACATTCTGGGCTCAGGTAAGATGAGGGTGTGTCTGCCATGTGTTGGAGCGCTCCACTCTTGCTCGCCCGGCGACTGGTCGGTTTCTGACCCCTCTACCTCCTCCGAGGGCTCTGATTCGCTGTCTGAAATGCTGAACTGGGCGGCCATGGTGACATCTGCAGGCAGGACGGTCACTTGAAGAGTTAGTGTGTGTGCGTGCGTACGTAAAATATATAAATTAACTCGTTTTCAAATAAATGTAGTGGAGTAAAGGTATAACCTCTCGTCACCAGGCTTTCCACCTAGGAGGTTTCCTCCTGCCTAAACCAATGACTACAACATAACGTAAGTTACCATCCGCTACTGACCGGATCATAAAACCTGAAAAGGAATGCTTCCCAGGCTAGAGTAAAAGTGCCACATTTAGATCCGAGATGTAGGGGAGTAGAATTAAAAGTATTGGAAATACTCAAGTAAAGTACAAATAAATACCTAAAAATTGTACTTAAGTAGGCCCGGGTGTTACATACGCCTGGTATGTAACACCCGGGAATCGAACCTGGGTCTCCCGCGTGGACAGCCAACATCTTAACCACTAAGCCAAAGGCAATTGCCTATGGCTCGGGGGATATATTAGACTTTTGAGGCCATCAGGCTCAGGCTGTGAGCCACTCTGCTACACTCGCCGCCCTTTTGACCTCCTCCCATGGGGAAACCGGATCCGGGTCACAGCTCAATTGAAACAGCCAGGAATCGAACCATGGTCTCCCGCATGGAAAGCCAACATCTTTTTTTTAAAGATATATTTTTTTTGCGGCTTACGCCTTTTATTGGTTTTTGAAGGGACAGACAGTAGGCTGACAGGAAACGGGAGAGAGATGGGGGAAGACATGCAGTAAAGGCCGTGTCGGGCTCGGGAGTCGAACCCGCGGCACACTGCGACTGGATTACCAGTCGGGTGCCCAGACGGTTATGCCACCGCCTGGGCCGAAAGCCAACATCTTAACGACTATAAGCTAAAGGGATATCCCCATGACTCGGGGGAGATATAGGTCATCAGGCTATGAAAAGGCTAAAATATGTCATTTAGATGTGCATACATGTTATGTAGACAGATCATTATCGATCTGGCATCCTATGTAGTTCGTAAGTTTGCTTGTCAGTGACGCTGGTGTGTACACTGTCACTGCAGCACACCATCTTCCATCTCTCTACTATCTTTGACATGTCACAACTCTTCTACTCTATGGCTCTGGATCGACGGTGGTATTATTATTATTCGCGAAAATGTCCGGGTGTTCTGATCTGATAGTCGCCTCCCCTCCCCTCACGTCAAAACAGTTCTCAATGTTTACATCTTACTTGAGAGAACGTAAGACATGTGGACATATTATACGGAACCAGGGAGAGGGGGAAAAACACCACGAGAGTGACGAGTGGTCAGTCAAACATGTGTTCTCTCCGCAGTAAATAAATAATCTGTCTGTATGCGATCTGACCATTATTATTTTGATTACACTGTCATGCTCGTTTGAGGACAGGTAGAGAGCAGAGCATACATGTGTTTGGGAATGTTGCTGAAGGTTATGTTATTTTGACAGCTGACACATATACCAAAGAAACCATACAGCGTGTATTTAATTATTTGATATCGCCGACAGTCAACGCACTGCAAGACTACAATGGAAGCATAATTCTGACGGCCCGCGGTGGAATGGACAAGTTAGAGTATAAAAACGGACAGGGCAGACCCATTACTTTTGTGGATCAAGGTTATGTTATTTTGTCATCTGACACCCAAACCATACAGTGTTTATTTAATTGTATACAATGGTATATGTCTCAACAGTGAGGCTGGAAAGCCTAGCAGCCTATACTACTATAGCCTACTAGCCTACTGGTGGGCAGAAAAATGGCAACCAGAATAACCCGTTCTGAGTGAAACTCCTCCCTATGCACTGGCCCTATAGTGTTTATAGTTTCAATGTATGGATATTGTATAATTGTACCCGTGTTTGTTCGTACCAAAAAAACGAGCATGGTTGCTATGGTTAGCACAGATGCTTTCCTGTACATTAGAACCAGCTTTGTCTGTATGTTTGTGTACCTGTATACCTACGTGTCCGTGCAAAGGTGAGCATGGTTACTATGGTTAGTGTGTGACGTCACTGGCATAGCTGATCAGACTATATAAGACCTTGCACCACTCAGTTCACACGGGTGTGATTTTTAGTTTACTTATGATCCTAGATCATAGATTACCTTGTGTTGTTCTTGATTACTGTAGCCTATAAGTCACTCTGGATCAAGAGCATCCATCTGCTAAATGCCTGCTGAATGCGAACGAAAATAAATGCCTGGATAGAGGCAAATGCCTAAAATTGTAAATTGCTGTATATAGCCTAATGTTTACAAGAAATCAAAAAGGATATACACATGGCAGTCCTATACGCCTGTTGGGTCTGAGGGTCACACACAAAATGCTGAGGCTGCTTACAAGAGTTATGTTTGTATAATGCAAGAGTTATGCTTATGCAAGATAGGGAAGTATAAGAGATATGCACCCATGCCTGCTAAGAGTGAAACACACATGACAGTGGAATTATAACAAAAACAACGTTGCCTATTACTTTAAATTAATGCTGTCTTTAAATCTCTCCCTCTATGCATAACTAGCTATCCTGGCATGTTTCATTGTCTTTAGCCATCACAGAAAGCTTTAATAAGAATGGCATTACCGGTATGTTAAAAAGGCAAGAGACATTCCCTAAATATCACGAGTTAACGCGCGAGAAAAGCCTGGTGTAGCTTGGCCGAACTACAACGCAACAAATGGCCATCTCTGTCACTCCTACTCGCCGGTCCAAAGGTATATCCATAATGGAGCCCCCACGCGTTGAGATAAAGTGATCACTTCTGATGGGGCGTTTTGATAAAACACCAAAGAGTCCTGATGTAACACAATCAACGACTCGTTCCCGCCATGCGTTACAACAGTGTAATAGACAGTGCATAAACAGTGTAACAAGCGTGTTGTTGTTGGACTCTGCACGCGCTGACTGACTGACTGACTGTTGTGTTTTGTTGTTGTTGACTGTGAGAGGACAAAAGAAACTTGCGCGGAGTGGGGCGGATGCCGCCGTACGTGGGAGTCATTAAATAGTAGTAATAGTAATGTAATAGTTGTCCTTACCCGCGGTCTTTGTGGTGTGGAGCTGAACGACGTCGCGGATGTGTGTTTTAGCTGGTGGCTGGTTGGTGTGCTGTTTTGTACGTGACTCGCGTCTCGGGGAGTCCGTCCGTGGGTACAATACACAGTAATGTGGGGTCGCTCCTCTCCTTCGCCCAATCGCGTCGTGTCCGTGCACAGCCTCGGCGTTGCTGACGTCACTGTTGCGAGCTAGGACTGGGCTGCGGCTTTGTTTTTCTCGCCGGCTCACCGTAATGCACCGCGTAGAGGCGCAGCGGGAAAGTAGCGCACGCACGCCACCAGAACAGTATGATTGATTTATTGTCTCCACCAGGCCGAAGGCATGGGGAGAGAGTATGTTTTTCCCTCCGTCCGTGTGTCCGTCCGTCCGATACCAGATAATCTCCAGCACCGTTAACCTGGTCGATGCCAAACTTTGCACACACACACTCTCCCTGGATGCCAACAACGAACCTCTGTCCCAAATTTTCCAGAACGGCCTGTTATAATGGCGCCACCGCAGTTTTTCACATTTTTACTTAAACTGCACCGATCTGTGCGAAACGTTAGATGCACTTTCCCTAGAGGCCAAGGGAATACAGTATGCCCTGCATTTTTCACATCTAATAGCGCCACCAAGAGGCTGACCTTTGTGAAACACATTATTTTATATTAGGCTACTCCTCCAGATTCTGTCCAAAAATCCTGCACATTGTTACACAGTAGGCCTATCTATCTCGTCTATAGTCATGTGCTCAAGACGGATCAGTCCGATATTTCATATTCCATCCTAATATCGAAGTCTGACGTCAATATCGGTAGAGGGCGCAAGTCTACAGGTTCATGTAGGCCTACTTTTTCCCCATGGGGGGATTTTAGATCACCTCATATAAGAACTGTGTTTGAAAAATAAACATGTCATCCCGGCCGTTTCACTGATGGATATGAAGAATAACTGACTGAGCGAAAACACTAATATTAGGCCTACTGCTGCTGAATTAGTTTGATTTTCCCTAGAAACAGACTGTATCAAATATGAGTGACTGACTGTTGTAAACGATACAGAGACACCTCCCTGACAATGTCGCAGAGACAGCTTGGTTATTTTTGGACCACAATGCTTATATGAGACGATTTCAAGATGACCCCAGAGAAATTACTTCCGTGAACCAGGGGATGAGCGAGTGACGTCAGGACTTCGGCTCTATTGGCTAATATTGTTGGCTTCCAAAGTTTGCAGGATTGGCCTGTTTTGAACAAAAAGCCTGAAAATCATGAACACAGTGTGCAATTTACGTGACATTTTTCACGCACTTTCCTACTAGTTTATTGACTGATTGATTGATTGTTAGTTACTTATGGATAGGGTTAGTTAGTGTTATAGGGTTGGGTTTAGCTGCTACTGTTGGGTAGGTTTAGGTTTCTGAACAGCTGGTGACGCAAGGTTATACTTTCACTCCACTACATATATTTGAAAACTAAAACTAGTTCCTATAGTTACTTTATAGATTTAGATTATTATTATAAACCATACACTAAACACATCAGTACTATATACATTTTGGCCATTTGAAAATAGCTGATCTAAAAGCTTGTGAAATAGCCAATCTATTTTCTCATTCTGATCTTATGTCTCACTCTCAACTCCTACAGTTCCATGTACTTGTCTGGGTGGGGGCCCCATGTTTCGTTGGGGTGTCACAGCGGTAACCGGAGTCCGGAGAACTCGCCAGGTTTTCCGACTCGCCGCGGTTTAGTGCATTTTAGTTTTTCTTCACCTTTATTTAAATTGCATTGAATTGAGAGAGAGAGAGGATAGTTGTTTAGAGTTTACACTAGAACTAGAATACTAGATGAAGTATAGGAATGCTAAAGTTTAAACACCAATGTACCGAAACGATGTAATTCATTAGTAAACAATTTCCTGAAATATCATTGGTAGCCTACTATCATTGGTATTCACATACTCACCTTTTAATCATTATCTAGCTGACCATTTAATTGCATAAAATATTTTTTATCACTTTGGAAATGAACTATAACATCTGTGGGTTTGACATACTACACTGATGAAGATAGCATGTTAGCATAACGATGAAGACATTGAAACTTGTTTCTCTCCACTTTTCGCTGCGGCGAGTTGGTAAACCGGTGAGTTCTCCAGTATTCGTCACACCAGCTTCTTCTCAGTCCTGAGTCCGTTCTCTTCTTTTTTTTTTCAGCTGTGAATGCTGGACCATGAAGCCTGCTCTACAGAAGCCACTGACTGTGCTACACCAGAATGCTACGTGCAGTGCCAAATATCAACCAGGATGAACATGTTACCAACATTCATCTGTATGGGGGCCAGGAGAATGGGGCTGGTCGGTCACTGCCATTGACACCGATAGGCCTGTCACAATTATTAAATAATCGCCTAATTATTTGAGGGAATCGCAATTACTTTAGCATAATCGTCAATCGTTTCCATTTTGAGAAATGTCCATACATTTTCAAACATAGCAGAAATAGCAGATCTACAAGCTTACAATACGTCACTTTGTGACGCGTGTTGTAAACTTCTAGATTGACTATTTCCGCTATTTTGTTATTTTTTGGAAAGAAAACGATATTAAAAAGTATTAAATGTGTCAGTGATTTCTTTGTATATTTAAGTTATTTGTCATATCTGCCCTGTGCAATTTGTGATTACGAAGCCTAAAAGGCAAAACAGAAATACAAATTGTCTAATGTCCCAGTGTTCAATGCATGAAACACAATTAAATTGTTAATCATTTGTGTGACAATTAATCGTCAACTTAAATTTGTAATGGTGACAGCCCTAGGCAGCCAGCCAGGAGAATGGGTCTGGTCGGTCACTGCCATTGACACCGGTAGCTCCCTGCAGGCCAGCAGGGGAGGAAAGTACTGGCAAGCTACACCGCTGGACGGCTCATCCAGGGAGCGGCTCTATCTCTCAATCCATCGGTTCCAAGTAGAAGACGGCTCATGGTAAGAAGCTTTTTCTCCCCCTTCTTCTCCCCTTTATTTCTTTTTGCTGCTGCTGCTTGTGTTGTATGCTATGTGTATAATATTACTAGCTATTGCTGTCATTTTGGCCCGATGACCCAACATTCAACATTCATCGACTGGCTTTGGAATTGGATGCTCCTGTGAATACAGCTTGTATATTGTATTGTGTCTGCCGTTAAAGAACAGTAGGCTTACAGTATATGTGGCTCTTGGTCACTATGTGTAAGTTTGCCATTTTGTTAGTAGGCTATTTTATTTCTATACCTGCAGTATTTTTTTTAAATGTTGTATAGTAACACATGATAATGTGCATCTATAACAGGCTAGTTGTATTGTGTTATCTGTTATGCCATCTGGCTATGACCAGATATGGGGCTACAAAACACTGGCCCAACCATCTGTGAATGTTGGGAAGCAGTAGCACTGCCCTGTCTCACTGCCCTCTATACTGCCCAACCAGTGCATCTTAAAAGATCTCGAGTTCAATAATAATGCAAAGGACTAAAGAAATGGGAAACGGTTACCAATCTTTTTGTAGGCTACTTTAGTACTTTTACTCAACATTTGTAATTCCAGACTTTTTCTTGTAATGTATTTCTACACTGCAGTTTTGATACTTTTACTTAAGTAAGACATGTGAGTACTTTTCCCACCAGTGCTGAAATGGGGTAGTAGTAGTGGTACCCAGAAAGAAAAGAAAGGAAAACATTTTTTGTTTGTTCTGGCAACATTTAGAAACAAGGACAAAGAAGGAGAACACGAGACACATGGAAATGGATTAATATCAGGATGAATGTTTTTGTGCTGCCTGTTGAAGGGCCTATAGGGTCTAGTAAATAAAGTTTGACAACAACTGAACATATAAGGTGGCCAGTAGACGAGGTAATCAGAACTGAGCAATAACCAATAAATTAGCCTGGGTACCGTAAACCCCTCCAACCTCGCCCTCGCCAGATTTTCATTCTCTCCCTCCTGGCAGAATGAAAATGTTGTCCAGCAGGGAGAGTGATTCTACCAGGCTACCAATAAATTGCTTCTGGTTGAGACAGTGGACTCAACTCGTTTATTTTGGTCTCGTACTGCACCATGCAGCCACTAGAGGGCACTAGGTTATCACTCAAAATCCCACATTCAACTCATTTGAGCTGTAGAACAGCAGCCTACAGTTCTTTTCTTTAAGGCAGTGGTTTTCAACCACCTTAGGTGGTCCCCAGTGAAATGATGGAGATTTGGTAACCAAATGGACCCCTATAGATCTTTAATGAAACCAAATGGATCTTATGTGTTCATTTGGTTTCATTTCATGCTCTTAAATTATTGTTAAACATCTACATTACTTAATTTACAAGAAGTCTACACAATTGGAGAATGCAGAAGAATTGATATTTTGGTCAATGTTTGCCTGTTATCTCTCCTAATGGTATGCCACCATCAATACAGCATGGAATTGTGGACAAAACCTCACTCAACAACAACAAAATATTCTACGTCTGGGTCTGAGAGGCTAAATGTCGTCAAACGGTGGTCCGTGGCTCAAATGGCGAGCAGATAATTGGCCTTGAGATGAAAAGGGTTGAACACCAGTGCTTTAAGGACATCCTCTGAGCTCCTGTATTCTGTATTAGTAAGCCCACAACATCCTCCTGTCTGACACCACCACCAGGGAGGCAATTGCATGTAGCATAATTTGTGGCCCAGTGCCCCCTTGTTCATTGTCCTGAGATTTGGCCTCAGCTCAATCTCTGGGCGGCTGTCAGGTCGGATAAGGAGAGGATATGGCACAACGTTTTCCCCCATTCATTTAAACCCGTGGTTCCCAACCTTCTCATGGATCAGGGCCCACTTGAAAATCTCAAAAGCGTCCGTGGCCCATCCATCTCACCAACACTTACCACGGTAGCCGTTCAGATGGGTGGGCCTTGTGCATTTTCATAGCACGTTTATTTGAATGATGAATCAATGGATTGAGTTTGGGCTCGGATCAATGGAACTAACAGTTTACTTTAAGTTCCTATATTGCATCCGTATCACAATGAAACCTCACCTTTCAAGGCACACAATAACATGATATTTGTTAATTACATATTGAGATCAGGTTTCTCTCTAAACTGCATGTACACGTACACACACACACACACACACACACACACACACACACACACACACACACACACACACACACACACACACACACACACACACACACACACACACACACACACACACACAGATTGTCATACTGTATATGACCAGCAGATGGAGAAACAGGACTAGAAATGTGCATATTGTTATTGTGAAACACCATTCTTCCTAACCTAGGCTGAGCTAGATGTTGAGCCGTTTCATCCTGTGTTCGTTCCATCAGGTCTTGTACAAAGCTCACATGCCACACTGTCAAATGCTACATTTCAATTTGTATTGCATGTCCGACCGGACCCTTACATTTGTACACTGTCAGAGATAAATGAACACTGAGGATTTTAGAGACAAGGGTCCTGTAGATAGATTAAAATAAAATGGTATGAAATCGGGGTCCATGGGCTACTGCACATCAAACTGTGGGTTCCAAAGGTTGAGAATCACTGTGGTCACGGATGGCAGCACGGTCTCTCTCACACATAAGAAATTCTCTATTACTCTGAACCCATTTTGACCTGAGATCAGATTCTAAAAATGTCTTCTACATCCTGACAGTTTTCTGAAAAAGCTATGTTTCTATGTCAGTCGTTCTTCGATTTTTCAAAAATAGCAGATCTACAAGCTCGTAGCGCGCCACTCAGTGGCGCGCTATGAGCTTGTAGATCTGCTATTTTTCAATAGCTAAAGCATAACATAATGCTAACACCAAAAGGGGTTCCCGCCCATGGCACCAAGAGATAAATCTATTGCTAAATGTCAACGCTGCAACGCTCGGCATCAATCAGAACACCAGCCAGGTGTTTTTATTCCCTGAAAAGTTTGTGACACGGGGAGAGAAGAAAGAAAGATAGACATGAATCTCTGAAGGTAAATTACACTATAACATTGTGCCTGCTGCTGCTCTGCATATGTCAGCATGCACCGATGTGAAACTATTGTAATGAAGGGGTGTGTGTGTGTGTGTGTGTGTGTGTGTGTGTGTGTGTGTGTGTGTGTGTGTGTGCGTGTGCGCGCGTGTGTGCGTGCGCGCGTTTGCTCAAGTAACTTTTGAATTCCGGACTTTTACTTAATTGTAACAGAGTATTTCTACATGCGGCAGTAATGATACTTTTACATAAAAATACATAAGTTAAAGGACCACTTCACCACTTCTCAACGCATCTTCATAAAATAGGTCCTCACTAATAATCATGATAAAATGGCACCATTTTTTCCTACTCAGTCTGTTTCTCATAGGAGGGCTGTGGGCAGTTCAGAAACCCGTCCACCAGTGACATCATCGTTAGGCAGTTGTTTTTTTAAACAATATGTTTTTACAAAAATGTTCAGATTTTGTATTATCGTGAGAACGATGGCTTCCATTTTCGCATTGCAACTTTTCAGGACTAGAAAGCCTGTAGTTTCTATTAGCTTGGATTCCCCATCGATGATGTCACTGGTGGACGGGTTTCTGAACTGCCCACAGCCTTCCTATGAGACACAGACTGAGTAGAAAAAAAGTGGTGCCATTTTATCATGATTATTAGTGAGGGCCTAGTATATGAAGATAGGTTGAAAAGTGGTGAAGTGGTCCTTTAAGTAAAACATTTGAGTAGTATTGGCTACTTTTTCCCCACCACTGGATTTAGGTATAGAGCTGAGCAGAGCAGGGACGTGCAGAGTGTTAGAGAGGCAGGGGCTGAAATCCCGTAAGAGGGCACTTTTGGACCAAAATAGTAGCAGATCTACAAGCTCACAACGCGTCGCAGCGCGACGCGTTGTGATCTTGTAGATCAGCTTGTGGATCAGCTATTTTTGGTGGCTCAACCTATAGCACTCTTTATCTACTGGAGATGCGGTGTGCGACATGGATTTCGAAACAAATTTGTTCAACACAAAATGCTGCGTTCCAAGTTCAGGAGACTTCGGAAAATAGCAATTCTCCTGAATGCTGCCTTTCCGGTATGGAAAGGAGTACCAGCTCAGTGGCCTTGTGGTTAGAGTGTCCGCCCTGAGACTGGGAGGTTGGGGTTCAATCCCCGGCCGGGTCATACCAAAGACTCTAAAAATGCGACCCAGTGCCTCCCTGCTTGACACTCAGCATCAAGGGTTGGATTGGGGGTAAGTCCCTGCGACATACTAGCGTCATGTCCAGGGGGTGTACTTGTACATCAAGCTGCCTCACGCTACAGAAACAGGAGATAGGCTCCTGCCCTATGGGCCCCATGGCTCGGCAAGGCTACTTACTTACTTATGGAAAGGAGTGGCGTTTTGCCACTCCTTTCCACCACAGTAAATGCTGCATTCGTGGTCTGGAGAGGGCAGTCTCTCAGTTGTTTTACAGAAGGGTAAAACAACCGAGGGCCTTTGATGTCTATGTGTGCACGTCCCAGGAGCAGCACATACTGCATGGTGGTGGCCCACCACCACCATGCCGTCTTGAAAATCACAGAGTAACTTTGGCATATGCTATATGGGAGCGGTCGATATGTATAAGACACACGTAGCAATTACGCTGCTGATTACAAGACTGGAGTGGATTTTTAGAGGGCCGGTCGGTCGGTCGGTGGAGTTTCTCAGATGCAGAGGCTGTGTGTGTGTGTGTGTGTGCTCACTTCACATCCTGTCTGTCTCTATACCTCTGTTGTTCCCTGTGATTTGAAATCTCTGCTGAGACTTCATCTTTTTCTGTCTCCTCTCCTGGTCTCTGTCTGCTTCTCGTCTCTTCCATCATTTTTCTTTTTATCTTTCTGTGTGTGTGTGTGTGTGTGTGTGTGCGTGCGCGTGCGCGTGTGCGCGTGCGTGCGCGTGCGTGCGTGCACGTGCGCGCGTGCGTTCGCTGGCACTTTTCTGTGTCTTCCTATTTTCATTTTCTGCTGCGTTTTCAGTTTCCCATTTTCTCTTTCTCTCTCTCTCTCACTTTCTTCTTCTCTATCTTGCACGATGGATGCGCTTCTAATCTTTTCTCGGAGCAAGCTACTGTATGTATCACTCTCTCCTCTCGGCTGTGTCAGCAAAATGGAGGAAGATTTGAAGGGAGAGCGAGAGAAGCGGTCCTGGCTGGCAGCGTAGGGGGACGCGAAGGAACATTGGTGTGGGAGCCGTTTGGGAACACTGTATGCCATCCAACTCTCAAACATCCTCACAGGCACACTCACACAAGGCTACGTGCGCGCACACACACACAAACAGCTCACTTGCACACACAAACACACGCACGCACACATAGACACATACTGGTACACACACACAGAGTGGTTAGGAGACAGTGAGGGTGTGTGTACGCCTCCGGATCTTGAAATAGCCTCCAGATGAGTGGCTGGGAGGCAGGGCGAGGTTGGTACAGGGAGATATAAATGGAGGATAATTGTATGGCTGTGTTACTGTTAAATGACATTCAAATACTGCAGGGTTTATACACATTGACTCTGCCGCACGAGTCTCTGCGACTGTGCGTACTGTATACATAATGTGGGGGAAACGGTAAGCGCTGGGTGCGTGGCTTTGGTCTTCTCCTGCTCCCTCGGGTACAGGGAGGGTAATTTCATGGGTGTTAGAGGCTGCAAAGTTCTACAGTATATGCGATTACGCACCAGGCTGTGCACAGCACACACACACAGTTGGCTCACGCACAGTTCAACCAAAGAAAAAAATCACGTTTATATATTAATTCTAAAAATAGTTAGCAAGTCAAGTCACTTGAAAGTGACTTTCGAGAACTTCCAACTTCACTGTCCAGATTAATACCTGAATGTGTTTATTTTTGAGTGGTGCAACCACTCCTATAGACAGCTATGTGTGTCCCTGGGTCTGGCCGAGCACGAAAATAGCATTATAGCGGTTGACGGGTCTGATTTATTTTGTATTTATTTTTATTTTATTTTTTCAAGATTTGTTTGTTGCCTTTGTTGATAGCTTCGAGTGAAGACGGACAGGAAAGAGGGAGGGACTGACGGGGAGAGACATGATGCAGCAAAGGTCGTCACGAATGGGACTCGAACACGCAATGCGCTGTCAGGCCAGAGCCTATATGTGACATATGCGCCTGGACCACTAGGCCATGTGGGCACTCCATACCTGAATGTGTTTTATGCTGTTGTTTCACCCAATGCACTTTATTTAGTTGTGCCACTGCCAACTGCTGCGACCCAGGGTTGTCCTGTCTTTATAGCTGCTACTATAGCTGAATGGGTAGAGTGGCCGCCTGGGAATCACTTTTTAATGGCCATAGCTGAATGGTTAGAGTGGACTGACCGCCTGGGAATCACTTGGACTGATGTGTCCGAGTGTCCCTGGGCAAGACACTTAACCCCTAACTGCTACCCGGGTGCTGTATTCTGCACCCGGGTAGAATATATGCGGTATATCCCCTTCCCCTATACCGCATATAACAATACATCACAATGGCTGCTGTCACAGTGGCCTCAACTTCACCCTTTTCCTACTCTGTGACATGGCAGAAAAGAAGGCTTTGGCTCCCGTTTGAGAGAGAGAGAGAGAGAGAGAGAGAGAGAGAGAGAAAAATAGATATTGTACAGTGTAAATGGCGGATAATTGCATGGCTGCTTCTGTTGAAGTGGGGACGAGAGAGACATGTGGGGACGAGAAAGAGAGGGGTAGGGGAAGGGAGAGAGATTTTTTTTTAAATCGCACTCGTGTGAAGTGAGGGGCGTCTGGTAATGTTTGTTTAAAGTGCTCTAACAAACATTAACCTTTTCTGTCCCATCTACGTTTATAAACGTAGCTAGGCTAATGGTACCTACTGGTGCTATCTACGCGTATGTTCGTAGACAACCGTATACTCCATATATGAACGCGCCGTCCGTCTCTTTACCTTTTAGCATTGCTCCGGCTAGTATGGAGAGCCTCCGTCAATTTACAATTACAATTTACAATGTAGGCATTTAGCAGACGCTCTTAATCCAGAGCGATTTAAATTAAGCAATTACAAAAAGCATGGCATACATCACATATCCCACCAGCGATGAGATTGTTAAATCCAGCTCCGTTGAGCTTCCATTATAACAGGATTTTCAAAGCGCTGTATCTCCAAAGGTTCGAGAGCTGTCCATGGTGGGCCACCGCGCACCCGACGATCGTCAATCAATTGTGATTTTGTACCACATCGCTGAGCAAATGTAACTGGTTGTACTGCTAGCTAAAGGCTGTGAGCTAATGCGAGTGGTGTCGTGCTCTTCACAAAGGCCCCCACCTGAATAACCCGGAAGGGAAACAAGCTCCGTAGAGTGAGAGCAGACGGGCGGCATTTCTTAGGTGTGCACATGCTAACACTAGATGGCGCTAAAGGAGTTAAAAGTCCATAGACTTGGCTGTACTGACAAGGGTCCCACTCCCCGTGCAGATAGTTAGATGGTCCCTTACAGTTCTGTAACTCTGAGAGTGTGCAAATGGCAGCGAATCATTGACCCCAACGGGTCGATTTGGTTCCATTTCCCCACGGCCCTAATGCATATCAAACTGAGGATCCTTGAAATTAAAAAGTTGAAGAGTTCTAGAGGACATAAATTCACATTACAGTGTGCACGCTGAAACAAGGCTAGTGGTGTGCATATAGGCTGAGCTGCACGGCTCATCGCCTTTCATTTACAGGCCGTGTCTCTGGTAGTGTATACTTATTCATTTCATCTACCCATCAATTCGTGTGTGTGTGTGTGTGTGTGTGTGTGTGTGTGTGTGTGTGTGTGTGTGTGTGTGTGTGTGTGTGTGTGTGTGTGTGTGTGTGTGTGTGTGTGTGTGTGTGTGTGTGTGTGTGTGTGTGTGTGTGTGTGTGTGTGTGTGTGTGTGTGTGTGTGTGTGTGTGTCCTGAGCATGACATTAAACTGCTCCGTTGTAACTACCACCGCTAATGTAGTGGGTGCAGATTTAAGATGCACTTGCAACCTCTGTGGACATTGTGTGCTTCAACACCATCACAACCTCTGTGGACATTGTGTGCTTCAACACCATCACAAGCTTGCATACAACAAGGCACTGCTTCACCGATGGAGTATACCAACTGCTGCTTGGTGGACCTTCTCATGAGCAGCTACTGGGAAGAGAGGCGTCGGACCTGGCCTTCTAGCGGTGTGTCCGTCCGCTGTCGGAAAAACAGTGGGTGGATTTTGGGCCCATGGGATCAGCCACGCTACCGGGAACGATACGACACCGGGCGGTAATGCAGGAGTGGACTGGGAAATAGTTTCCTCTGGTGGTCCAGCCTGAGACACACCCGCCAACTGGTTGTTGGTGGCCGGGGGTTTCGGACTTGGGATGCATGCCTACACTACGACTTGTGCCCATGGAATGCTGGGTGCCATGACATTCTTGTTGTATCGCGACATATTCCTTGATTTTGTGGATGTAACTTTGCTGCACCTGAACTATTTATGTCCTTGTATGCAATTTCCTCTGTGTGGACATAAATAAATTGTTAAAATGTCACGCGTGCGCGTTTGTCTGAGTTCCTGTTGTCCTAGTCTAGCCTTCTTTGTCTTGTCCTACTGCATGTTTTTAAGTGTTGCAACCACTCCTATAGACAGCTATGTGGGTCCCTGGGTCTGTCCCTGGCTGGGTGGCTGGGTCTGTCCGAGCATGAAAATAGCGTTTGTTCACCACCAATTGTCACCGTTGCACAGCCTAACACACACACACACACACACACACACACACACACACACACACACACACACACACACACACACACACACACACACACACACACACCCACACACAAAGGCCAGGGATGGGGGCTTGTACAGTACGTACAGCACAAGTACAGTACAGCACACATTACTTCCCACTTTATTTTCCCTTTCTTTGGACTGCGCACGCACGCACGCATGCACGCACGCACACGCACACACAGTAGTACACATCACCGGCCTGATGGTGTGGACTCAGCCTGCCAGCGAGCCACACACCCTGCCCCGCCTTTTACTCCCTCTAATATTGACCAATGTGGTCAGGCCCTACATGGGTGTGTTGTCATGTGGTTGGGCAGGAAGGAACGCATGTGTGTGAGTGTGAGGGTGTCGCCGGCTTCTCCCCAGCTACTGTGTGTGTGTGTGACTGTGTGACTGTGTGTGTGTGTGTGTCAGTGGTGATCTTTAACATCTGTACTGCAGATGTCAACTACAGGGCGTACGTACAGCGCTAGATAACTGTTATTATAATTTGTAATGATAAGGCAATGAATAGTCTGATTTTATACTATGAACGAACCGTATCATGCCACGGCCACCTTTGCCGTTAGTTTTGGGCCAAGATCCAGATATTGTGCGCACTGTGCAGCAAAATACTCTCCTTGTGCGCACTGTGCAGCAAAATACTCTCCTGTAAAACACACGTGTCACACAAGAATCATCTCATGAAGAGTGAAACAAAGAGCTGTCTCAAGACAGTCGCGACCTTGGCGGTGGAGTGCATTGCCTACAGTTTTCTCTGTAACACTGGTGTACCTGCTGCCTCCAAGTGTTTTCTGGAGTGGTCCTTGGCCACTCTTCTGACCAGCCTTGTGGTTAGAGTGTCCGCCCTGAAACTGGGAGGTCGGGGGTTCGATCCTCAGCCGGGTCATACCAAAGACTGTAAAAATGGGACCCAATGCCTCCCTGCTTGGCACTTGATTGATTGATTGACAGTTTGCAGAATTACAGTACATTTCAAGCAGATTCAAACAGATTCAGATTTTACGGGGGCCAGTTTCGAATTGCAGCCATCCGTAGGTGCCCTTTGAGAGCGGTTTTGAAGGAGTCAAGGGATTCGCATGTCTTAATGACTGTTGGTAGGGCGTTCCACATTTTGGTGGCATAGGAGCGAAAAGAATTTAGTCCCTTGTTTGTGCCGAATCTGGGTTGTACATGGTTCGTTGCACTCAGCATCAATGGGTTGGATTGGGGGTCAAATCAACTAATGATTCCCGAGCGCCGCGCACGCTGCGGCTCCAAGAGATGGGTCAAATGCGGAGAACAAATTTCACTGCGGTAACGTGTGTGACTAATCGTACGACTTTGACTTTGATCCTTCTGACTCCGTGGTCAGAAAGCTTGTGAGGAGCTCCTGTGCATGCTGATTGTGAAGTGAAGCTCCGTAGTCGCCCATAACGGTTACTGAATATTGAGATGCTTTGAAACACACCTGTAACCAGTTCCATTTTGATGCTGAGCAACAATCAGGTTGCTTGAAAGAGCTCTTTGCTTTGTACCATCGTGAGGTGTTTCTTGTGTGACAGGATGGTAAAATAATCATACAAATAAAAATCTCAGCTGATATTAATTTGCACAGATAGGTGGTTGTGGTAAAGACAGATTGACTTTCCCACTTATGTCTTTGTACCCCCAGTATTTTATGTTTCAGTACAATCACCTATGCATTACAAATGATAGACAAACTCAGTTGAAATATATATTTATTGATTTAAAGAAAAAGCTCATTGCTCAACCAAACTTACTCCCTGTTTTTGGGTTGATCATCCAAAACAGTCACAGCTGATTCCGGGGATCCTTTTATAGGCTGGTGGAGGGACCTAATTGGGACTTACCACTTATGGGGGTGTGTGGGTGTGTATTTGTATCTTTATATTATGAATGAATGAATTTGTGGCAGCGGTGGCCGAACGGATAGCGGCGCGGTCTAGATACCGGAAGGTTCCCAGTTCGAACCAGCCGTCCGACACGTTAAAATTACCACCGCTGAAATGCCCTTGAACAAGGCATCAACCACTACGATGAAATGTGTTCTATGAGCAGGGCCTGGCTGGAAACAAGTTCTTGAGCTTAGCCCAGATACCCTGGGTAAATATAGATTTCATTTCATTTCATTTCAATGAAGAGTTGTTTGCTAAAAACATGATTATAGTTACCTTGTGGAGTATTATGTCTGTAAGGTTTGGGAAATGTTTCTGTTTATTTTGGCTAGAGAGGTTGGTGAAACTATAGTCTTAAACCAGAGCTCAAGACGGTTGGTTTGACCCAACAATTGAAAAGCCCAGATTTTGGGTGGGGAAGGGATTCCAGTTTCAGGTAGTAGAGGGAATAGAAGGGCACAATGCTGGATAGCTCTGCCCTTATAGTGAACAGTCAGTAGCACAGACTAGCTAGACTGTCGTGTGTGTTTTAAACACACCCTCAGTGGAAGGTTCAGCTTTAAACTTAGGCTTGATTAGAGGTCTGTACGTTTTTTGTTTCCTTTTTCGTGAACTACCTTAATTGTGAAACTCTTTTCGGAAGAATGATTTTTGAACATTATTTTTGAACAGCTTGCAAAAGAAGAATAAAACTACATTTTCTAAATGTCATGAGTGTCATTTCTGTTCACCTAGCCCTCATCAAACGGACTCATTTACAGTGGTATATACAAACTTGTGATTGCTGTTGCCCCTGCCTTTCATTTCCTTTCCTTATATTGATTGTTCGATACTATTTTCCTGTGTGATCCCACTTTATTCCACGTACAATTATTAATTGACTTTACTTTAGTGATTTCTTTTATTTGAGTTAATGCCGTTAATCTGGTCAAATTGTCATGTGAATTGCATCATTAGAAAATATTTCATTTGAACAATATTTACTGGAGAATAAAGATGATGTTTTCAATACTTATTTCCCCCCACTGTGCTTTGTTGACTGCTGGGGTCCCCCAGGGGTCTATGCATGGCCACATCTTACATCAACAATCACCCAGAGCAGTAGTCGTCGCAAGTATCGATGTAGTGGCGACCTTTTCCTGATTGGCTGGCCAGCCTGTCAAGGTGCAGCTGTGCCTTTGCGCCGCTGAGACAAAAACAGTCCTTTTCATGTGAGCTTGTATAGATCTGCATTCCACCGAACGTTCACCTCAGATTCATGTGGTACACTATAGTGAAATTGATGCATTTTAAGCTCAAACATCTCTATTTATAACTAAATCTGGCAGTGTTGCTTCTGATCTTTGATCCCCAGTAGTGCAGAGAAGCATGGCCAAAAAAATAATTTAAGCACTCTCTGCCCGGAGGGGAAAACATTATAAATGTATTGCAATGCAATGCATTGCCTTATTCAAAGAATAAATATTTCCTCACCCCAAGTGTCTTAGAGTGTTCTTTCCATGCTCATCTGCACACAGGGGGGTCGTAGATCAAGGAAGACTCCTGGGTTTTATTTTCTATAGTTTTCTGTAGAGTGTACTGGTTCTACTAAAAGCACTGTTTTCCAAACACTGGGAAATACTATTAGTTCAAAACATAAAAAAAATAAAAACAAGCTCACAATGCGACATGAAGCAAAGTGATGTCCTTCCTGGGTTTCGAACCTAGCTCCACTGCATGTGCACCAGCATGAACCCAGCTCCACTGCATGTGTACCAGCATGAACCTAGCTCCACTACATGTGCACCAGCATGAACCTAGGTCCACTGCATGTGTACCAGCATGAACCTAGCTCCACTGCATGTGCACCAGCATGAACCTAGCTCCACTACATGTGCACCAGCATGAACCTAGCTCCACTACATGTGCACCAGCATGAACCTAGCTCCACTACATGTGCACCAGCATGAACCTAGCTCCACTACATGTGCACCAGCATGAACCTAGGTCCACTGCATGTGTACCAGCATGAACCTAGCTCCACTGCATGTGCACCAGCATGAACCTAGCTCCACTGCATGTGCACCAGCATGAACCTAAGTCCACTGCATGTGTACCAGCATGAACCTAGCTCCACTGCATGTGCACCAGCATGAACCTAGCTCCACTGCATGTGCACCAGCATGAACCTAAGTCCACTGCATGTGTACCAGCATGAACCTAGCTCCACTGCATGTGCACCAGCATGAACCTAGCTCCACTACATGTGCACCAGCATGAACCTAGCTCCACTACATGTGCACCAGTATGAACCTAGCTCCACTGCATGTGCACCAGCATGAACCTAGCTCCACTACATGTGCACCAGCATGAACCTAGGTCCACTGCATGTGTACCAGCATGAACCTAGCTCCACTGCATGTGCACCAGCATGAACCTAGCTCCACTGCATGTGCACCAGCATGAACCTAAGTCCACTGCATGTGTACCAGCATGAACCTAAGTCCACTGCATGTGTACCAGCATGAACCTAGCTCCACTGCATGTGCCAGCATGAACCTAGCTCCACTGCATGTGCACCAGCATGCCTGCTGTTGAGCTATCAGGACCTAGTGCTCATGTATAACAGATTTTATATGGCCTGCGGCTTCCTTCCTAAAATGCATTATTTATGGCCCACCAGTAATATTCATGTGAGATTCATACTTTTTTTTTTTTTTTTTTTTTTAAAGCAACCCAAGCTGTTTCTCAGTAGAATGTGTATTCCTAACTGCTTATTCCTCGTGTTGTCTCATTCTCAAGTCAAGATGTGAAATAAAGCCTAATATTTATTTTATATTATTAAAATGTATGTAGAGCCCCACTCCCATTTGAACAAAAAATATTAAAGCAATGCAGGGCATGCATGTAAAAGAAAAAGGCAGAATAGGTTTTGTTTTGTTCACAGCACACTCATTATCGTCCACTTCTAAAGCCAGCAACATCCCTCTGTTTTATCCTGTGACCCTCAGAAAATAAACCACCACTCCGTTTCTCCCTCTTTCATGCTCCTGTTGGTGTGGACTGTGCTACGTTGCGTTGTTGTTAGCCCTGGTCCAGTGCGTTTGCGAAGTCACTAACACTTTTTTAAATATTGTTTGACACTGACGGAGTGACGGCGGCTGTTAGCCGAAATGTTTGTCCTGATGAAGTAGAGAAGTAAACCTGCTGACTCTGACATTTGTTCCGTGGTGTGTGCAACCTTTTTCTAACTTCTATTATGTTGATTTAAGTTGGTAACGCACCATAAGTCAGAGCGCGGTGGTCACAAGAAAGTTTTCCAGTGTTCAATGTTGCAACACTTAAAATATAGAATATGAAATTTTAACAGTAATATCGTATATCGTATCGATATCGCAATATTTGGCATAAATACTGAGATATGACATTTTGTCCATATCGTGCAGCCCTAATGCATTAGTTAACTGGGTTCCCCCAGT
This sequence comes from Electrona antarctica, assembly GCF_951216825.1. Classification (NCBI taxonomy): domain Eukaryota; kingdom Metazoa; phylum Chordata; class Actinopteri; order Myctophiformes; family Myctophidae; genus Electrona; species Electrona antarctica. The sequence goes on from NC_136802.1 coordinate 17,002,384, forward strand.
ATAGGCCTCTCACAATTTTTACATAATTGCCTAATCGCAATTATTTTAGATAATTGCAATTATATCTGCATAATCGTCAATCATTTCCATGTTGAAAACTGTCCATACATTTTCAAAAATAGCAGAAATAACAATCTACAAGCTTATAACACATCATGTAAGCGTGTAGATCTGCTATTCCTGCTATTTTGTACATTTTTTGGAAAGAAAACAATATTAAAAATGATGTGTCAGTGATGCCAGAAACGTACCTCCCAGCCCTGGCAGAGTAGTTCTGGAGTAGTTCCAACGGATTGTGTGGCCCTGGTTTTTCCCTAATGGTAGCTACTGCCTACTGGGACGTATCGGGACTTGATCACCCCGGCTGGGTCGCCTGAGTGAGGGGTAACCCCGATGACCTTTGGATACATCACTGAGGGTACGTCCCAGGTGCATCCATGCAATGTTTTTGTTATGTATTGTCATATCTTCCCTGTGCTATTTGTGATTACGAAACCTAAAAGGCAAACGGAAATACAAATTGTCTCATTCCAAACACCAAAAACACAATTAAATCGTTAATCGCAATTATTTGTGTGACAATTAATCGTCAACTTAAGCATGTAATCATGACAGGACTAATGCTAGTTCACTGGGGTACTCCTTTTCCTCCCTCTACACACCGAATTTCTTCACAGAACATTTGTGAGCTTCTAGGCTCTTTTCACAGAATGTTCACCCGAGAATAGGGCATCAAATAAAATTTGCCTCATCTGGCGCTCGAGTAAATGTATGCAAATTTCAGACGTCGCTTCTTCTTCCTCTCTCTCTCTCTCTCTCTCTCTCTCTCTCTCTCTCTCTCTCTCCCTCTCTCTCTCGCTCCCCATCCTTCCTTCTGGTGTATCTGGGTCTTGGGATGAACTAGTTTATGAAGACATAGCTGGCTAGCTCCAGGCGTCATCCTCGCCTGTTTAATTGATGCTGTTGTTTGATCCAAACAAGCTGCTTGTTAAGGCTCTGACAGGTGGCCACCGAGCACCACGCGCACACACACACACACACGCACACGCACACGCACGCACACATCACACGCGCACACAAACACACACACACACACACACATAGGACCACCATGGACTTATCGTCGCTATGGTTACTGTTTTCACAAGAATGCTGGTTGAGAACATCACTTGCTGTCATGTAGCGACCAGAGATTCCCTTGCGGTTCCATTTGGTCCCATTTGTACGCTCTGTCGCTGTCAGTGTTACATAAAAAGGACATGGTAGCAAAAGTGGCCTGATGATGCATCTCAGTCTGTGGGTCCTTGAAATGAGAAAGGTTCAAGAATCACTTGTGTATAGTCAACAAGAACCTCATGCTGCTACAGTATATCACTCTATGGGGAGCTCTCATGTTGCACACTATATTATATATCTTCTTCCCAAAAGGACTTTCAAACTAGGAAGGGTATGGCCTGGTCAGCCTGCAATGACATGCATAAGATCTGGTCATCCCAGCTTAGTAAGAGGTTCAAAGTAAAATTATTTAGGACGACTGTTGAGCCGATTCTACTCTATGGCTCCGAGACATGGACACTTTCAAAGAAATTAGAGAAACGGCTGGATGGCACTTACACCTGCCTTCTAATGAGAGCGCAAAATCTCTCTTGGAAGAGCCACCCATCGACTCTAATATACGGCAACCTTCCCCGTGTAAGAACACATTTTGCTGGCCACTGCTACAGAGCTGATCATGAGGTTTTATCTTCCCTTCTCTGGAATCCAAAGCAGACCAGAGGTAGAAAACTGTCGTTCCCCGATGTCATCGCTAGGGAGTCGGGACACATGCATCTGTAGGCAGGAACTGGGGATGGCAATGAAGGACTGGGAAGTCTGGCGTGCCATTGTGAAATCTATGATCTCGACCGCGATCAAAAAATGATAATGATATGAGTTCCTCAACCAGACCATCTTGCCCCCTCTGTCAAGACTGCCAGTAAATCAAATAATGGTACTTTTTACGCTTGACTGAGGCCACCAGGGTCTGCAAAGCACGTGTGTGTGTTTGTGTGTGTGTGTGTGCATGTGTGCGTGCGACCGTGCGTGCTGCATACGTCCGTGTGCGTGTGTTTTGTGTGTGCGTGTGAGTGTGTGTGTGATGAATCACACAGAAGGTCAGCATTGTTGCTTGAGGGGAAACGGGGGAGTGAGTTTGAGGGAAGTGATAAATTACACTTTGGGACCCATTTCTTGCATCGCCTTGAGTTATATTGACCCGTGCGTGCAGCGCTTGTGCACATGCAGAACAGGTGCATACATGATGGTGAAGATGTGGTTGTAGTTAACGAAAGGATATGTGCAAATTGTGCATATGGTATGTGTGCATGGCACGCATGTGTGTGAGCCTGCTCATGTGTGGATGATTGAGGAATATATATACTATCTATCGACAGTAAATCATTTACGGTAATGTTGCAATGTACTTTGTGTACATATCGTGTGTGGATATCACTGTGGGTGGGGGTGGAGAGAAAAAAGGGATGTGCATGTTGCAATACCACAGGGTCGTAATGATTATGCAAAGAATGCTGAGTTATTTTCACTTTTGGCAACAGTTCAAATTATACAAGAGACAATCCCGTGAGGAATACACTCACATGGAACTTACTTTGATTTGGTTTGGTTTTGTTTAGTTTTAGTTCAGTAAAACAATTTAATATAGGTATAGTTTTGCCCAAACCATTCATGATTTACGTTCCAATTTTGGAGCTCTGGCTCATGGACTATAAGAACCAAAAAGAACTGAACCGGTTTCCATTGGGAACCAACCGGTAGGAAAGGGGTCAATGTGTCACACATACTGTACACTAGTATTTGATATATCATGCACCTATGGTCATGAAGTGTGGGTCATGACCGAAAGAATAAGGTCGCGAATACAAGCGGCCGATATGAGTTTTCTTCGACGGGTGGCTGGCATCTCCCTTAGAGATAGGGTGAAAAGTTCAGTCACGCGAGAGAGACTCTGAGTAGAGTCGCTGCTTCTTCGCCTGGAAAGGAGGCTTAGGTGGTTCGGGCATCTGGTTAGGATGCATCTCGGGTGTCTCCCTAGTGAGGCCCTCGAGGCACGTCCCACTGGGAGGAGACCCCGGGGCTAGACCAAGGCGCAGTTGGAGGACACACATCGACTCACTGGCCTTGGAACGTCTTGGGATCCCCCAGGAATATATTGAATATATATTGAATATATTGTTTCTTTAAAACCTTTAAAAATTGGTTTTGTTTGTGATACCGATAAATATGAACTATACTATGTGTATAAGTAAAGTATACTACATTTTTCCATGAATCAAAGCCGAACTCAATCGATTGTTCTGGAAACGCACACGGCCCACCCATCCGACCGTTTTATCACGGCAGCCTTTCAAACAAGTGCACCAAAGAATGATTTGAAATGGAGCCCAACCAATGCGTGAGCGCTTTTTACTATTTTTCTTTGTTGCTGTTCTTCGTTCAGCATCAACTGCCCAGTTTTGGGGGTTTGTTTGGATGTGTGGGTCCTTCTTTTTCATCTGCAAAACACAGCCAGCCTATGTGCTTTTCCCGAAGCATTATGACGTCGCTCTCTGGCAATAGTAAAGTCACCAGGCTGAGCTTTCCGTGCTTATTGCCATAGAAACTGGGTAGAGAAGTTGTGTCTTTCTCAAACGATATCGCTGCTGAGGCTTGTTTGGCGGCGCACAGTAGGGAGGCTTTACTCACACACACACACACACACACACACACACACACACACACACACACACACACACACACACACACACACACACACACACTACTACAAAGAGATGGGGGAGGGTGGAATCGGGGATCCTTTGAAGTATAGTGCTGGGAGCTGGGCATTGAAATGACATGCATGTGTTATGCATATATGAAAATGAAATATAGGCTAATCTAGGTTAATCTAATATAGGTTAACTACAAAAAATATCCACGGATTACAGGTATATATTTAGGGGCACATTTTGTCTTAACTTGTTGGCAGACATGTTTGAAATGGGGGGTATTGCAATTGTATTGTGTTGAGTGAGACTATGGACACAAGGGGCCCTAATTTACGCCCTGCCTTACCCGCTGGTCGCCACCCACAACCTGTGAATTATGCATTTAACAGCTTCCACTATCCGTAAACTGTATCTTGCAGCCATGCTGCCCACTATACATTAGGCCAAGCGGCACGTTTAGAGCTTGCAGATCTGTTATTTGCCGTCTTTGAATTTGACAGTTCCACAAATCACAATGTGTTGCATAGTGTTCCTCATATTGCCTACAGTATTCTATGCATCTGGCTGGAATGGCTATAATATGTTTCACTCTATGAATATGTGTCTGCCTGCCTGTGTGTGTGTGTGTGTGTGTGTGTGTGTGTGTGTGTGTGTGTGTGTGTGTGTGTGTGTGTGTGTGTGTGTGTGTGTGTGTGTGTGTGTGTGTGTGTGTGTGTGTGTGTGTGTGTGTGTGTGTGTGTGTGTGTGTGTGTGTGTGTGTGTGTGTGCGTGCATGCGTGCTTTTCCCTCAGGGTGAGGACCTTCATGCAGAGCATAACTCTGATCAATTGTGTGTAAAAAAAATAATTATAATTAAAACTCCCCCTTCTCTCTCTCTCTCTCTCTCTCTCTCTCTCTCTCTCTCTCTCTCTCTCTCTCTCTCTCTCTCTCTCTCTCTCTCTCCCTCTCCCTCTCTCTCTCTCTCTCTCTCTCTCTGAGCTGCTCATGTCATTACTTACACCTGACCCACTCCAACTCCCCCAGGCTCCCTCTCTCTCTTATGTAGATCCCATGCATGGAAAAACTCACATTTTGTACTTGAGTAATCAGTATCAATACTGCAGTGTAGAAATACTCTGTTACAAGTAAATGTCCGGAATCATAAAGAAATATAAAAATATACCAATGCTCCATTCTGCATTTTTTGCAAGGTAGAACCAGCCAACCAGCACGTCTTTAGTTGAAATGTGTGCAGGTGACCTCCGCAGGCAGCAGTAGTATTAAACTAGAAAATGTGTCCCTCGAGGCACAGGTCTCCACCAGGCCATGTCAGGTTGTGGCCTCCTGGTGGCGCTATAATAGACCAATGTGAAAAGGGTGCCATTTCTTCTTACGCCTTTGATGGCAATTGGATGATTTGAGGCATTTTGTTCCAAAAATGTGTTTTGCAAATATCCACCGCTATAATGCAGGCCAATGTGAAAAGGGTGGGATATATTCCTCAGCATAGTAGGAAAGTGCGTGAAACATTTCACGTAATGATTAGAGGCTTTTTGTTCAAAACGGGCCAATCCTGCAAACTTTGAAAGCCAATGTTAGCCAATTAGGATGGAATATGAAATATCGGACAGATCCATCTTGGGAACATGACTATACAGATACTGTGTAACGATTTGCGGGATTTTTGGACAAAATCTGGAGGAGTAATAACAAAAAATGTGTTTTACAAAAGTCGGCCTCCTGGTGGCGCTATAAAAGGCAGAGGCAAAAGATACTCTCTCCCCATGCCTTCGGCCTGGTGGAGACGGATCACATGGAGGCTACGTGGTGGTGAACATCAACAGCTGCACTTGATAAAAGTGAACGTTTCACCTTGATACAAGCTCAGCAGCACATATCTCCATACCAGCGCCAGGAGCCCAACCCTGCACCAAGTGTAACACTTGGCAGAGGCAAGTGAGGAAGCCACCTCTGCTGCCAGATGATGCATCACAGATTCACAAGAGAGAGATAGAGAGAGAATAATACTTAAAAGTAACAGATTTGCAAGCTCGATCACATCACATCAAAACATGTTGTGAACTTGTACATTGGCTATTTTCACTATTAATGATTACTTTGTTATTTGTTCTTTCAAATACGTCAGTATTTTAATATATTATCTTTTTTTACTCCAGCACAAATTTGACCGAGCATTTTTCACTAGTTGAGTAATATTTGACCAGGAGTGTCTACTTTGTCGCAAGTTGGAGTTCCACCACTGCGAATTACCTGTATTCCTTGGCATCCTATGTGGAGGCCGGGCAAGTGGAACATGTCATCACGCTCATGTGACTATGACTCAGCCATAACCATATAAGGACTGGAGTTCCCAATGCAGCTACGACCAAATATGGAGTGTGTTGCCTAACCTCAATGTGTCATCATGGCATCAGGCGCAAACAAATCAGTCAGCTCCATATACTGGGCATAAAAAGGGGGCATACCCATATAAGGGCATATACTGATGACATCAGTAATCTCAATATATGGGCATATCGGTCGGGTCGGAAACTGCAGCCCCCTTTCCCGTCAGTGATCATGGTACAGTATCTGCATGACTTTAAAATTGTGATTTAGCATTTAAAACATTTTGGCATCCTGGGAATTCATTAACATTCAGAGCTAAAAGTCCTCAAGGGTGCTGAATGCATATTGAGTCTGCTGAATACGCATTGAATACAAATTGAGCAATCACTTGCTTGATTGCACTCAGTAACAAAAGCGCTTTGTTCGCTCAAACGAGTAGAATAATCTTGTCTTGTAAGAACCCATTACTGAAAAAAAAGAAAGAAAAAAAAGATTGTATAACATTTTTAGTAATCATGGAAATGTATTTACTCTTGGTCCCAAATAAACAAATCTTACTTATGGACCCTGTATGAAAGTGTACAAATGGAACCAAATGGACACTGATGGGTTCCATTTGAACACTCTTATGTGGTCCTTGAATTTAAACATTTGCTGGTGTAGATCAGTGGTTCCCAAACTCCCAAACTTTTCAGGTCGAGACCCAAAAGAGAGATTAGATGCTTGCCTGGGACTCAAACTAGTGAAAACCCAATGCGTCACTTCGCGCCACGTTGCGAGCTTGTACATTTATTTTCTAATTTTTTAGTTGAGTGAATCGTTACATGCCTATTCTTTACCTATAATGACACCCCTGAAAATAGGCATGCCAGTGGTTATGTCTTGCTGTGGGGTTTATAAATATTTAAATCAACAAGAGCTTGTGATTAAATAATAACTACATTGGAATCGGTGGAAGTTGGAACACAGGATTTTCTTCCTGAAAAGTAATGGCTTTGCCAATGGTGTTCTGCTTGACAGTGCTGTATCAGGTCTTCTTGAAGTGCTATAGTACTGTGTGAAGTGTTATCGTGTCACATGTGATAGATACGGTAGAAACTGAGTGTGAGTGCAGTACAGGGGCAGAGCCGTCCTCTCACAAGTGAGTGCCCCCCACGCAGGTTAACGCAGGAGTGAGACCATTTTTCTCTAAGCTCTGTAAGAGGTGAGCCATCTTGAAATGGCTCTGTGAATCCAGCCGTCTCTCCAGGGCCAATCTCGCAAACTGCTGGACCGATCAGCGCTGCCGGTATACTGTAGGTAGTGGTGGTGGACAGTAATAACGTACAGCACATTTACTGTACTCAAGTATATATTTTTTTAGTATCTGCACTTTACTTGAGAATTTGGATTTTTTGATTTTTATGAATTTCACTCTACTACATGACATGTCAAAGACAAAATGATGTACTTTTAACTCCACTGCATTTCTAGGAAGGGAGAGAGTATATTATGAATTAACCTTTTAAGCTCTATTTTAAATAGTGAAAATACCCTGAGTAGATGATAAAAAAAATTTCTTTAAGTGAAATATCCCTTTAGCTTTTTTTTCCTTCTTATTTTTAACGGAATTTGACGGAGCAACTTTCACTTGCAGTTGAGTCATATTTGACCAGGAGTATCTATACTTTGACCCTATAGTACTGGGGTTGAATACTTTGACCCTATAGTACTGGGGTTGAATACTTTGTCACCAGTAGGCCAAGGAAGTGTTGAGTCTTTTTCACTCAATGTGAAATGCATGGGCTCACTGGCCACATGAAGTCTGATGCAGATGTAGTGATGTGCAGGAGCGGGGAGTCGGGGACCGACGCACAACCTGTCTGATGCAGATGTAGTGATGTGCAGGAGCGGGACCGACGCACAACCTGTCCTGATGCAGATGTAGTGATGTGCAGGAGCGGGGACCGACGCACAACCTGTCCTGATGCAGATGTAGTGATGTGCAGGAGCGGGGACCGACGCACAACCTGTCCTGATGCAGATGTAGTGATGTGCAGGAGCGGGGACCGACGCACAACCTGTCCTGATGCAGATGTAGTGATGTGCAGGAGCGGGGACCGACGCACAACCTGTCCTGATGCAGATGTAGTGATGTGCAGGAGCGGACCGACGCACAACCTGTCTGATGCAGATGTAGTGATGTGCAGGAGCGGACCGACGCACAACCTGTCTGATGCAGATGTAGTGATGTGCAGGAGCGGGGACCGACGCACAACCTGTCCTGATGCAGATGTAGTGATGTGCAGGAGCGGGGACCGACGCACAACCTGTCCTGATGCAGATGTAGTGATGTGCAGGAGCGGGGACCGACGCACAACCTGTCCTGATGCAGATGTAGTGATGTGCAGGAGCGGGGACCGACGCACAACCTGTCCTGATGCAGATGTAGTGATGTGCAGGAGCGGACCGACGCACAACCTGTCTGATGCAGATGTAGTGATGTGCAGGAGCGGGGACCGACGCACAACCTGTCCTGATGCAGATGTAGTGATGTGCAGGAGCGGGGACCGACGCACAACCTGTCCTGATGCAGATGTAGTGATGTGCAGGAGCGGGGACCGACGCACAACCTGTCCTGATGCAGATGTAGTGATGTGCAGGAGCGGGACCGACGCACAACCTGTCCTGATGTAGTGATGTGCAGGAGCGGGACCGACGCACAACCTGTCCTGATGTAGTGATGTGCAGGAGCGGGACCGACGCACAACCTGTCCTGATGTAGTGATGTGCAGGAGCGGGACCGACGCACAACCTGTCCAGATGTAGTGATGTGCAGGAGCGGGGACTGACGCACAACCTATCCTGCCAATAGGGCTGAGCCCGATTGGCAGGGCTGTTGTTAGCCGGGTCTTGGCTGGGTGCTACACAGAGAAGCTGCCTTTAGCTACTATGCCCCTGTGCTTTGGAACAGCCTGCCTACGGTTCTCTGAATCTGTGGACATTTTTAAACAAAATCTTAAGACACATTTAGCATTGCCTTTTCTTAGACCGTTTTACTTGTTCCTTTTTTGATTAATTGATTGATTGGTTGATTGATTGATTGATTGATTGACTGACTGACACATGAAGCCAAACTGTAATTAGACGGACCCCATCTGGTTAGTGAATGATTTATTGAAACATCCTCTCCCATTCAATTTCCACAAACATAGACAGATTTCAAATTACACAGTATTATAGACCTATTAATCATAACAAAGACAAGTATATTGTTGCTGTCGGTCAGAAACTCTCATGTTTAATTCATGCTTACAGTATATGGACGTCAATCTGAGAGAGAGAGAGAGAGAGAGAGAGAGAGAGAGAGAGAGAGAGAGAGAGAGAGAGAGAGAGAGAGAGAGAGAGAGAGAGAGAGAGAGAGAGAGAGAGAGAGAGAGAGAGAGAGAGAGAGAGAGAGAGAGAGAGAGAGAGAGAGAGAGAGAGAGAGAGAGAGAGAGAGAGAGAGAGAAATCGAAAGCCCATTAATTTAGTAGAGATTTCCGAATATATTTACATGACTTATTTTGAGCCTGGACCCAAGCCATGCAGGCTCCTGCTGAATCATTCCACACATTTGATTCTGTGAGAAAAAAAAGAAAAGAATACGTTTTTGAATATTAATTATGATTTACTATATTTAATAAATGTATATTTATACATTTATAGTGACTCATATAGAATAGACTACGTGACAACCAGGAATAGTCTGGTGACCACCGGAGAGACTGTAGACGGCACCCCAGGAGCAGTATGGGTTGTATGGGCGCCCCAGCCTGTGTCCGCCACGAGTAGGAAACCCAACAAAACCCTCGGTGAGGCCTTTAGGAGGGCCATTCAAGCCGCAAGCGGAGCCTGCAGCACCACCATTGCTCAGGTGGAGCCTGCGGAACCATTACGGCAAGAATCCACCACTCCTGAATGAAGTGTCTGGTGCTATGGGACTCTGGTGCAACGCACAGGTCCTGGACCTGGTGAGAGCAGGAATTGGACCTGGTGAGACGTAGGAGGGGGCCGTTGCAGGAGTCAACCCACAGAGCCTAGTCCTTCCACGCGCCAGAAACGTACCCTCCCAGTCCTGGCAGAGTAGTTCCGGAGTAGGTTCAAACAGATTGTGTGGCCCTGGTCTTTCCTGATCGAGGGTAGCTACTGGGACCTAAGTCGGGACTTGATCAACCTCTCTGAGAGAGAGAGAGAGAGATGATTGTTTTTTAGAGTTTACACTATAGATGAAGTAGGAATGTTAAAGTTTAAACACCAAAGTACCGAAACAATGTAATTCATTAGTAAACAATATCCTGAAATGGTAGGCCTACTATCATTGGTATTCACATACTCAACTTTTTATCATCATCTAGCTAGCTGACCATTTAATTGCACAAAAGAATTTGATCACTTTGGAAATTAACTATATAACATCATGGGGTTGACATACTACACTATAACGATGAAGACATTGATGAAGAACTCGGTGAGTTGGAAAACTGGCAAGTTCTCCGGATATCTCTGTGTTATTGGCAGTGGTGGATAAAGTACTCAGTATCAATACTGCAATGTAAAACTACTGACATACAGTGGTGTAAAGTAACTAAGCACAAGTACAATTTTGAGGTATTTGTACTTTACATGAGTATTTTCAATTTCCAATACTTTTACTTCTACTACAGCTCAGAGGAAAATGATTGTACTTTTACTCCACTACATTTATTTGAAAACTTTAGTTACTTTGTAGATTATTTCTGCCATTTGAATTGATTGATTGATTGATTGAAATATTTATTAACAGTTTGCAGAATTACAGTACATTTCAAGCACAACTCAATACAAAGACTGTTAACTGTGAGTGGACGACCCAATAAAGCATTACACTTGTTTACAAGAGGGTCCTTGTTCAATTCATCAAAACATTTAGAGACGTACAAATAGACACTTCTATATAGCCAAAAAGAAAGAAAAAAATCACACCCGTGTGAACTGAGTGGTGCCCCCTCTCCCCCCCGCCCTCTCTCTCTCTCTCTCTCTCTCTGTCTCTCATTAGCAGGCAGCAGTGCAGCACTATCTCTCTCTCTCTGTTTCTGGCACAACAGCGCCACTTTTGGTACTCATTGGTACTCGTGCTCATAGTGGTCACATAGTTAGTTAGATGAACACTGACATTGCTTTTCGTTGGAGTGGTTGCACCACTCAAAAAGCAGATCCACAAGCTCACAATGCGTCACGATGCAACACATTGTGCGCTTATAGATCTGCTATTTTCAAAAGATCTGTATACATTTGAAAACTTGAAATGGGACATTCTGCATAGTGAGCACTGAGTACTTTTTACTTTTGTTACATGTTGATGCCAACTCTGCTGACATGACATGCCAAAAATATGGATGCCCGGTTGAAAGTGCTTCAACAATAAGCACCATCATTTATCCAAGTCTGTAACCCTGAATCAAGATTTAAGCTTGATTTAAATGCTGCATTCAGTGCATTGAATTGGATCACCAAACCGTTTGGAAAGACTCCATTTCTATATCCCTTCTGAAAAGAGTTTTAGAGAAACTGTGTGAGAGCTGGAAATTGCATTCCTTTATTCAGCAGTTCCCACATGGCTGGGATGATAAATAATGCTATACCATTTGGTACTATATGGAGGGCCATTCACACGCACGCACACACACACACAATGTCTATTTCTCAAATATATTTACAATATTTGTGGGGACATGTGGCCTCACAGGCTCACACCTGTGTGAGACCACCACACACGCACGTGCACGCGCGCGCGCACACACACACACACACACACACACACACACACACACACACACACACACACACACCCCTCTCTCTCTCTCTCTTGCTGTTTTTTGTTCCCTCTAAGAGAGAGAGAGAGAGAGAGAGAGAGAGAGACGCCCTCACACGCGAGAGAGAGATTGTATGGTGACTGACGGCAGGCACGAGAGGAGGACGAACCGGGTGAATTGCGCGTGCTTTGCCGCCTCTGCTGCTTTTACGAGAGAAGACGCGATTTGTTGATGTGCCGTTACGTTGTGGAACGCACGGGTAGATTAATTCAACGAATGAATATAGAATACATAGGCATGCATGAATGAATAAATGAACGAATGATCGAACGAACGAACGAACGAATTAAGGAATCTTTTTCTCTGTCAGAAGAAGTCGCGAACGCGTGAGACGAAACACCAAAAACGTATGTATTGTTTCGTTTATTTTCTAATTTCTATTTTCCGACAATGCCGAATTGTGTGTGTGTGTGTGTGTGTGTGTGTGTGTGTGTGTGTGTGTGTGTGTGTGTGTGTGTGTGTGTGTGTGTGTGTGTGTGTGTGTGTGTGTGTGTGTGTGTGTGTGTGTGTGTGTGTGTGTGTGTGTGTGTGTGTGTGTGTGTGTGTGTGCGAGCGTGTGCGAGCGTGTGCATGTTCTTCAGAAATGTATGCGTGCGCGAGAGTCGAGAGAAGAGACGCACGTTGCTGTCATGTTTGGTGAATGGTTTCGTCGGCAGTATAGGCTCCTATACGTGCGTGTGCAAGAAAGTCACTATATAGCCGTTCACCATGCACTTTAATATAACCCTCTATTCTTAAACCAAAAATAACCGGCGTTGCAAATGTAGGCCTACTTGGAGACGCTTTTCCCCTGGCTGTAGACCTAACGCCCAAATAATAATACCCACCCCCAAATAATAATACATAGCCTAATAAATATACCCCATCTCTGCAAGCTCGATCATAACAACGCATCGATGCGAGCATATCGAGGGACCTGAGAGTGAGACCTGCGGTCACTGACCAGATGGCTCAGGTGCGTCTCTGAGTCCAGACAGTCCTCCGATGTCTCCCACTCTGTCCAGAGTAGAAAATAGCAGATCTACAAGCCCACAACGCGTTGCAGCGCAATGCGTTGTGGGCTTGTAAACCGCTATTTTTTGTTGCCCGGCGAGCGCGCAACCAAGACGCCTATACTGTACTATAGGCTTCATAACCGAGAGACTTGGGCAGCATGGTGCGTGCGCTTTCATCTTACATTTTCTATTACCATGCAGGGGATAAAACGGAGCTAGGGGATGCCGTGAGAGTCCTCTGAGCACCGCATTGTTCGCACATGAGTACCACTGTGAACAGTCAGTGCTTCTCAAACATTTGCTAATGTGTATTTTAGTCGCTGCACCCACAACTGAAAACATTTTTTCTGCCAGGGTTCACCCATAAGAGAAGATGTGTTGTTCTGTCCCTTCACCCTTCAATGAAAAAAAAAAGAAGAATCCACCTTCTATTTTCAACAACAACACATTGTATATGTGGCTATGTTAGAGACCCACAATTAAAGTGTTGAAACAGATTTTTGACGCTACACGACCCTTATAACGGTGCTTATAAAAAGTGCTCCTCGGAGCACAGGTCTCCACCAGGTCAGGAACGTTTGTGATGTTTGAGAAAAAATGTGGCCTCCATGATTCACCATGAGGATCACTTTAAAATTGTCAAGTGGCATTTATTCCTTAGCCTAGTGGGAATGTGCGTGCACCGTGCGCAGTTTCACCGCAATAGGACGCTGCATTCATAATTTGCGGCATTTTGTTGTCTGTCCCTATGTCCACTTACGTACGTACGTGTCTGTCCCTATGTCCACGTACTGTCTGTGTCCGAGCACGGAAAGCTGCGACATGGTAACTCTGTTATTTCTCGACCGTTTCGGATGCGGGAAGGCTCAACAGAACTGGGGCGGCCAACTGGGCGCGTTCCTGGGGGTCTGGATGTTCCAGGGACCCCCACACGGCAACTCTGTCATTTCTCAGTTCATGCACAGGTGTGATTATTGACGAAGAGATTGGTGTAGCCGTGGTGGTGATGCTGTTGAAATTATTAGGCTACAGTTATGTATAATACATAAGTGAGAATGGCGACGTACCGGTAATAGTGGTGAAGAAGACGGTGCTATTCATTTCTTGTGGATGACATGGTACGATCATGGCGATGGTGTTGATGATGATGAACTCTTGAGTAGTTGTAAATAATTAACAATTAGGACATGATGTCGCCCTCTCAATAATTCAACGATCCAAGCTGTCCACGGAAATGTGGTGGGCTATACATCGCGGGCTAATTCATTCCCAGTGACAGCAAGTGTTAAGCTGTTTAAAATGATTGATTAGGCTATAGACTTGAATAGGAATCTGTTTTGAAGCTTAACTTATTTCATAACATTAGATCCAAAGGGCACGGACTGTAAAAGCAATATTCCCATAAGTCTGCAGTGTTGCAATGTGTGCAATGCCAATGGAGCACAGCAGTGGGTGTGGTTTTCTGGACCCACTGAAAAATCGTCCATTCATTTTTCCCATAGAGATTTACAAGATTTATATCAATTATTTAAGCATATAGAATCAAGCCATCCAGGTTCCTGGTGAGTCATGATGACCATTGAACCTTGTGGGGAAAAAAAGAAAAACGCTCATATAATTAAAGATTAAAATGTAAAATTTAAAAACTTCCCTTGCCCTAGTGGTCAAGCGGTTTGCGTCCCATTTCTGGGGATGGCTTTCCCAAGTGCAAATGTGTGCAAAGCACAATCTTTGTTTCATTATAAGCCAATCACCAAAGATGGTCCGTTTGTTTATCAAACTCAATACGAATGTCGAAGGAACTTTTCAAGTATTGGACTTACTCTGGCATTTAAACGTCCAACTATTCATGCAAAAACATGAATGAAAGTTTCACTGAGAAAGACACTTAACCCAGTAAATTCGCCTGGCTGTCGCCGGCTGTTAAAACGTACTGGGAGAAGGCATTTGTAGAATCGGCTTCAGGTCACCGCTAACTCATTCATTCCATATTATCATAATTTAAAACCTTAAGAGTGTTTTGCCAACTATTCAAGAGCCCACTTGCAATATCCTCATGGCCCGCCAGTGGCCCCTGGGCCACAGATTGGTGTAGTGACATTTCTCCTCCTTGTAGTGGTTAGTTCATGGTGACCTTCTCCGTTGCACCTGTCCTGCAGGGGTCTGTGGGGCTTTCAGAGGTCTTGGCTCGGTGTCTTCTTGACTGGAAACCAAGAGAAGCTTGACATTTGGCTCTAGTCGTGGGAAATGTCCTTTATTGACCCTGATTTATTTAGTCTTACATATTGTAGAATCCAGGTTTGTGATGATTTGTTGTAAGTACAGGCTATGCAACAACTAAACACTCTCTCTGTGTCTGTGTCTCTGTCTCTCTCTCTCTCTCTCTCTGTCTCTCTGCCAACTAATCCTTTAACAATCCCAACACACTGCGTCCTTACTGCAAACAAGCATTAGGAGCTGGTACATTGTGTGTGTGTGTGTGTGTGTGTGTGTGTGTGTGTGTGTGTGTGTGTGTGCGTGTGCGTGTGCGTGTGCGTGTGCGCGTGCGTGCGCGCGTGCGTGCGTGCGTGCGTGCGTGCGTGCGCATGAATGCCTTGGCTGTGTTTGTGTGCATGCGTGTGTGCATATTATTAGCCTAGAGCAGGGGTTCTCAACGTTCTTGGCTGGGGACCCCAGGAAATGCTTTGGCCATGTCTTGCGACCCCCTCCCTGCCCCCCTCCCCACCCACAATACTAATTCACCGCTACAATAGAGAAAATCCATCATTAATAAATACTGAAACGAGATATAATCATTAAGGAATGTACTATATGTAAACTCTTTAGTTTCCATTTTCCAGCCATTCATTGTTTTAATATGGGGAGTGGGGACCCCCCAAATTAATTTGGCGACCCCCAGGTTGAGAACCCCTATGGCCTAGAGTAATAGAGACTGTATTGATGAGAAACTGTATGATGAGAAATTGATAGCAGTATCTACAAGCTCGCGTCTTGTATACAGCGACTGTGTTCAGCCCACGACTGGGAGTGTCACAAGTACTACATAAATGGCTAATCACACAATCATTTTGCATAATCGCCATAATCGTTTGCATGAAAAATGTTCATGCATTTCCAAACATTTTCCAAAAGTACCGTAAAATTGCAGATCGCGCAAGCTTGCGTGTGTGCCACAGAGCGAAGAAGATTATGGAGGGATTTCCTTTCCTTCCTTGCATGTTCCCTTGCACCTAGTGGTGGCTCTAGAGTATGATCCCTTGGCTTGTTGTTGACACAACAGACGGCCGAGAGAGAGAGAGAGAATGAATACGTCTTTCTACAGGTGGAGAACACAACTGGAGGGTTCTCCAACAGTGAACTAATTGGACCTGCAATTATTTAGCAAATATCAGCGTTACGAAAAGTGAATAGTAAATTATTAAATCGCGTAAGAATCGCCAATAAAAAATAAAATAATTAAATTAATCATTAATCATACCTATAGTAAAAGTAACTTCAACTTTGTTCTGGTCCTTTGCTAATCTGGGTATCATGTCTCTCTGTCTAACTCTCTCTGTCTAACTCTCTCTCTCTTTCTCTCTAATCTGGGTATCATGTCTCTCTGTCTAACTCTCTCTCTCTTTCTCTCTGTCTCTGTCTCTCTCTCCCTCTCTGTCTCTGTATCTCTCTCTGTCTCTCTCTCTCTATCTCTCTCTCGGCCTGTCTGTTGTGTCATCAGATAAACAAGCCAAGGGATCACACACTCTTGTAGACTAGAACCACCACTAGGTGCAAGGGAGCAGGGAAGAAAATGAAATCCCTCCATAATCCTGTGTGTGTGGGTGTGTGGGTGCGTGGGTGCGTGGGTGCGTGCGTGCGTGCGTGCGTGCGTGCGTGCGTGCGTGCGTGCGTCCTCCCTCAGCAGGGGGTTGTCAGTATGTAGCAGGAGCCAGAGAAGAAAGGAAAAAATCTAGATTGAGGGAATAAAAAAATAAGAGCAAGCAATACACTTGTTGCCAGTAGCCGTGGGACACGTACGGATGCACGCACACTCACACAGGCACACATGCGCACGCACGCACGCATGCACGCACGCATGCACACACACACACACACACACACACACACACACACACACACACACACACACACACACACACACACACACACACACACACACACACACACACACACACACACACACACACATTAAAATGAAACAAATGTCCATGAATACAAGGCTTCACAGGGTTGAGTTGATTAAAACAAGTAATTATTTGGATGAATTTCTTTAAATCATTAAAAAAAAGCTGTAAGTAATGTTAAGGATGGGATTTGTGAATTTAAGATCAGAATCTATAAGAACAGAATCTTACCTGCTCACTGCCTTTGAGAAACAGTGGAGCCAATGATATATAGATGAATAACAGTTTAAGTCCACACTAATTATCCATAATGTATAAATGATGGATAAGGGGTTACTAGGCCTTTTCGTGGAGCGGTCAGAATACATTTTGGACCTTTAGACTGTTATTTCACTATAATACTCAATTGACAATGGATTTCCTGCTTCTGTCTCTTATGACCTTCCGGTCGGTATCTACCCATTGTTGCTGGGTGCAGGGAACACCCGTGGAGCGTGTAGATCGCCTATTTGTTGTTTTTTTTTTTTACATTTGCGTGTCATGCTTGTACAAAGTAAGCCTGAATAGGGAGACACGGTACGAGGTTTCTTTCCCGACAGCGACGCTACACTCCAAGGATCTCAGCCTTATCTTTGTTCAGCTGCTGCAGATTGCCAGGCATTAGCGTGACATTAATGAAGCTTCAGGATTCATTAGAACACCTTCTGTACGCTCCAGGGCTTTAGAGGAGACTTAACCCATTCTGGACGGGAAGGAAGGAACCCCTTTTGGTGTTTTAAGCTTTATGTCATACTTTAGCTATTGAAAAATAGCAGATCTACAAGCTCGTAGCGCGGCACCGAGTCGTAAAAATCTTTGCTTCTGGGGGGGTCCCTGGAACAACATATTTTCAGATGGGGGTCGGCGACCAATTACATATATTTTTGGGGGTACTTGACATGAAAATGTTTGAGAACGACTGACATTTGAAGGCATTTGTAGAATCGTCCTCAGGTCTAAATGGGTTAAGTGTCATTTGGAGGCTTTGCAGTTATAGATTGTTTGGCTCTTTCATCATGGGTGACAACTAGGAATGCACCGGTATGTGTATCGCCCACATGTCGGTTTCGGCCGATATTTGCCGTTATCGGTCAATATCGGTATCGGCAAATAAATCTGACATTAACCGATGGCAGTAGCCGATATTTATCTCTTGTTGATAAAGCATACAGGCTATGTCGGTGTGTTGCGGCGATCTGCAGCCAAATACCCAGCGGTATCGATTCTGAACATTTATTTCTTGTGTTGAAGATGTATTTGTTTCCCTGCGGCACAAACGTGGGAAATTAAAAACAACTAAATACACATTATCGGTATCAGCATCGGCTATCGGCTAAATTGTTACTTTTAAGCATCGGTATATCGGCATCACTCAGACTTTCCATCTGGGTGCATCCTTAGTGACAACCAAGCGAAGACGCTCATCATTAATTTCCCTGCACAGCTTGTCTCTTCCCGTGTGTTCCTTGAAGCCTCAATATTTAACAAGAGCTTGTGATTAAATAATAACTACATTGGATCCTTTGGACCACCAGGTTCTCGTCGTCTATTTTCTGAAAAGCAGTGGTGGAAAGTAACTAAGTACATTTACTTAAGTACCGTACTTAAGTGCAATTTTGAGGTACTATTTTGTACTTACTGGAGTATTTCCAATTTTGAGTATACTTTTACTTCATCTCAGAGGCAACTTGTGTACTTTTACTCCACTAGAATTATTTGAAGGCTTTAGTTACTAGTTACTTTGTAGATGTTGATTATAATTACAATCCTACCCTGAAGAAGGCAACCTGCTTGCCGAAACGTTGGTTAAATAAAGTCATTTCTAGCATCGTGACTACGAGCTGTGCGGCCTCTTTTCTTAAGTCAAAGTTTTATCTCGGTCAGCACCTCCCCACTACTGGTGTGCGCTCCTACCTTTTTGTTTGTTCGATTATAATTACAAAACATACATTAACTATTCAGCCCTATATTTATTTTGGTCATTTGAAAATATTTTACTGACCTTCACAGTGAATACTTTTACTTTTGGTACATTAAGTAGATTTTGATACCAATTTCTACATTGCAGTGAGTACTTTTTCCAACACTGCTGAAAAGTATAACGATTTTGGAGAATACAAGCTTTCCAACCAACAGTGACGATATTCGCATATGTCTGCCTGTCAGATGGGTGCATTACAGTATGTTTCTGGGTTGTTTGTCCGCCCGCCGTCCCTCTGTCCGTCCGTCCCCCTGTCCGTCCCTCTGTCCCTCTGTCCGTCTGTCCCCCTGTACCTCTGTCCATCCGCCCCCCTCCGTCGCTGTCTTGTCGTCAGCCTGATATCTCAGGAAGTCCTTGGGGATTCACTGATTACACGTCGGCGGTCAAAGGTTACCAGTCAAGGTTACTGTGACCTCACGTGCATTCATTTCCTTCAAAGTTTTCATTCGCTGCATAATATTGGGGGGGTGGGGGGGGGGGGGGGGACACCTTGTAATCTCTATATTTCATCTTTAATTATTTTTCATTATTGCAACCGAATGTCGCATTTACTATGAAACGTGCAATTCCTGTCAGTGTATCACTCAAAATCCCCATACATGGGAAAGCCCCCATATATGCTGCCCAGGTCTCACTATCATCACTATGACATCTGATGTCATAGTAAATGTGATCTGCAGTCGCAATTAAGCTTCGTAAACAAAAGGTACGTTGCATCTCGTGGCCATTTCCAGTATTTTTTTAAAAACACACATTGAAATGATAATGACAATTATGCAAAGAAGAAGAAGAAGCTATTATCTCAAATAATTGCTATTACCTCAAATAATTGCTATTACCTCAAATAATTGCGATTAGGCGAGCCTCATGATTGTGACAGGCCTATCTGCAAGCTCATGCAGTGTGAGACAGACCAGGCTTTATTCCTCCGAGGCGGAAAGTCTGGTGATGCGAGGTACTGATCTAACCCATCAGCAGGCCTGAAGGACTTCAGGTCTCACTTTGATCCTCGGTATATCGCTTTCAGCCACAGCCATGAGACTTTGAAAGCGCCTGGCTTTTCTGCATTGGAGGCAGATTAATTAAGTCTGTATAACAATAGATCGTGAGGGACAGTGATATATTGGAGCGTTCAAAGCTCTTTCTTTTCTTCTGGCCGGCGCTGCAATCGTTGGCCCGGTTTCATCATCTCCCATGGACTGTTTGACATTGACACAAGGTCCTGACACTCTCGCTGTTCTCTTACGACGCAACATCCGGGAATTAAAGAATTGTTTTGTGGTGAAAATGTTTTTGTTCCCTTGTACAATTTGTCTGTCCCCGGTTGAATTAAAGTGACTGCTTAGTAGGACTAGGAGGTGTGCAAAACGGCTCCTGTGAAAGTGATGTGTCATTACAGGACCACCGCACCAAACACCAGGCTGATTTAGAGACTAGAGTGGCAAAGTCTGTTGTCCCAAAACCAGGAGATGATTTTGCACTTCTCTTAAAGTCTATGGGTTTTGTGACTGCATGGTGTTTGGGTTAAATCCCTGTTAAAGGTCTTTGTTTAACACAGGATTAGGGGATTATCAAATGTCGTTCTATAGACGTACTACTTTAGTAAATACCCCAACTTTTGAAAGCTTTTAGGTGTCAAACAAGTGGCTAAATGAGACTACTGATCATGTCAGGGACATTACATGTCATCACGCCAGATGCCTGAAGAAAGTCTTTGACCGAAACGTTGCCTAAATAAAGTTCGTATTGCAAGTGCAGACGGTGTGCGGGTTTTTTGCACTTTGTGTGCATTTTTCTGAGTACATCACGCCAAACACAAAAGCATTCATGGTGGTAGAGACATGCGACCGTGGTGTATTTTATATAAGATTATATCTTGCAATTGCAAAACACAATTAGTAATTATCATGAAGGTTTATTTGCCACAGAGCTTATTTTTTGGCATTAATGAAGAGAAACATCCATTGACTTTATTATTTTTAAAAGATTTGTATACATTTGAAAACTTGAAATGGGACATTCTGCATAATGAGTGCTTAATACTTTTGGTACTTTAAGTACATTTTGATACCAATACTTTTGTACTTTTTACTCAAGTGCATTTTGAATTCCGGACTTTCACTTGTAACGGAGTATTTTTATAGTGCAGTATTTATACTTTTACTAAAACATTTGAGTATTTTTCCGCCACTGCTAATTTCCTGCTTCTCACTAAGAAACGCATCATCCCTGCACCACTCTAGTATGTGCATCACCTCCCAGGTATAACACCACTAAAACCATCTTGTGTTTAGTCATCATGTGCTGAAAGGTTGAATTTGCGCAAAGTCAAAGTTGTACACTTCACATAAATCCATTAAAACAGAGAAGTAAAAGTGCAGTGATGCTTTTCCCAAGTTAATACATAATGTACACCACAAAGCCCTGTGCAGCATTTGTACAGAGAAACTATGATGATTGTTGAAGAACATTAGACCAGAGAGCGTCCATTTGAACGTATTGTATGGGTAAAACGTCCCATTTAAGGATATACCAATTAAGGTTAAACAGTAAATACTGATTGAGTGGAGCTAATCAGCCTGAAAAAACCCATAGCCAAACAAGGCCATAAAGATTATTGATGATCACACTCTGTCCACTTGCAAAAACAACATTTACAATATGTCTCACTTTACACCTTATTAATTGTATTACTAACTTGATGTGATGTGCAAGTTGGCCAAGTGTTTTTCAAATAAACCCAATGGCGCTTTTGGTTCCATGCCATAAACATGGTCCTAGAGTCGATAAGCCCCATTCAGTATTTCTGTGTGGAAAACATGGCCGATGATGAATTGAGTCTTTGAGTGATTAATGGTGTGTTGAAGTGAATGGAGCATGTACCATATTGCCACACGGAACATATTGGCGGGGGAGGGGGGGGGGGGGGGGAGATGAAGGAAAGAACGGTGGGGTCTGGCAGTAGTCCTATTCGTTTCTCTTAGCGTAAGTAACACGTTTTGTTTTTCAAACTATACTTTCGAGCCAGGATTCCTAAACTCGATATTCAAACAAAAATCTGTTTCTTCTACCAAAAAAAAAAAATTGTTTGGGGCACGGATTTTTTTTGTAGAGGTTAAAAAAAACTTGATATTGTACAATGCGTGACATCGTGTGAATTCTTGGATTTGTGTCACAAGCTAGGTTTAGTACTTCCGTTACCTTTGACCACACAAATGAATGATTTGCCCTCACCCAGACCACAAAGCACAACATTAAACACATGCTCATGAAATTAATTTATTAAACCTAGAACACTCTACAAGCTCACAATGCATTGCACCACAATGACTTGTGAGCTTGTAGATTTGCTATTTCTTACGTATGTGCTCATTGTGCTGTGACGGCGAAGCTGGCATACAACTGCGTATGAATTAGGACTTATTCTGAGTAATCCCATACATTTACAGACATATAATGTATGTAATGTATATGTCATCTCCGACCTTGTAATCTGATTATTGCAATCCAATATGTACAGCATACAATCCCACATGTTATTGTTGTTGTCTGGCGGAAACCTTGTATCTCCATTTTTCAACGTATTGTTTATTCGGCTTTTTGGAAATAGCCGATCTACAAGCTCACAATGGGTCGCATCGCAACGCATTGTGAGCTTGTAGATCTGCTATTTTCAAAATATTTGTATACCTTAGAAACCTTGAAATGGGCCATTCTACACAACAAGTACTTTTACTTTTGGTACTTTAAGTATAATTTGATACCAATACTTTAGTACTTTTACTCAAGTACATTTTGATTACCACACTTTTACTTGTATAGTATAGTTCAACATTGCAGCATTGCTACTTTTACTTTTACTTTTAACAAATGAAATGACTGGGTATATAGGAGCGGATGGGGACAGCTCTGGAAGGTGGCCCATGCGGGGCCCATGCACGTCAGCACATTATCTCATGCGTCCCCGCGGGGGTCCTCTGGGGTCCCCCGGACCCCACTTTGAGAGCCAGTGTATTATTAGAACAGAAGGGGGAAAAGCCCCAAGGGCTTGCTGGGTATAGGAGCAGACAGGGACATGCTCTGGAAGGTACGTGGCCCCAAGGGCTTGCTGGGTATAGGAGCAGACAGGGACATGCTCTGGAAGGTACGTGGCCCCAAGGGCTTGCTGGGTATAGGAGTAGACAGGGACATGCTCTGGAAGGTACGTGGCCCCAAGGGCTTGCTGGGTATAGGAGCAGACAGGGACATACTCTGGAAGGTACGTGGCCCCAAGGGCTTGCTGGGTATAGGAGTAGACAGGGACATGCTCTGGAAGGTACGTGGCCCCAAGGGCTTGCTGGGTATAGGAGCAGACAGGGACATGCTCTGGAAGGTACGTGGCCCCAAGGGCTTGCTGGGTATAGGAGCAGACAGGGACATGCTCTGGAAGGTACGTGGCCCCAAGGGCTTGCTGGGTATAGGAGCAGACAGGGACATGCTCTGGAAGGTACGTGGCCCCAAGGGCTTGCTGGGTATAGGAGCAGACAGGGACATGCTCTGGAAGGTACGTGGCCCCAAGGGCTTGCTGGGTATAGGAGTAGACAGGGACATGCTCTGGAAGGTACGTGGCCCCAAGGGCTTGCTGGGTATAGGAGCAGACAGGGACATGCTCTGGAAGGTACATGGCCCCAAGGGCTTGCTGGGTATAGGAGTAGACAGGGACATGCTCTGGAAGGTACGTGGCCCCAAGGGCTTGCTGGGTATAGGAGCAGACAGGGACATGCTCTGGAAGGTACATGGCCCCAAGGGCTTGCTGGGTATAGGAGCAGACAGGGACATGCTCTGGAAGGTACGTGGCCCCAAGGGCTTGCTGGGTATAGGAGTAGACAGGGACATGCTCTGGAAGGTACGTGGCCCCAAGGGCTTGCTGGGTATAGGAGCAGACAGGGACATGCTCTGGAAGGTACGTGGCCCCAAGGGCTTGCTGGGTATAGGAGCAGACAGGGACATGCTCTGGAAGGTACATGGCCCCAAGGGCTTGCTGGGTATAGGAGCAGACAGGGACATGCTCTGGAAGGTACGTGGCCCCAAGGGCTTGCTGGGTATAGGAGCAGACAGGGACATGCTCTGGAAGGTACGTGGCCCCAAGGGCTTGCTGGGTATAGGAGCAGACAGGGACATGCTCTGGAAGGTACGTGGCCCCAAGGGCTTGCTGGGTATAGGAGCAGACAGGGACATGCTCTGGAAGGTACGTGGCCCCAAGGGCTTGCTGGGTATAGGAGCAGACAGGGACATGCTCTGGAAGGTACGTGGCCCCAAGGGCTTGCTGGGTATAGGAGCAGACAGGGACATGCTCTGGAAGGTACGTGGCCCCAAGGGCTTGCTGGGTATAGGAGCAGACAGGGACATGCTCTGGAAGGTACGTGGCCCATGCGGGGCGGCCCACGTCAGCACATTTATCCCACCATGATTCCCACGTGACGTACTGCTCTGAAAGGTTGGACGTCCATTCACCACAGCCCTTTTGTATGAAAATGGACTGTGTGTCGAACATGGCAGATCAATTCGCTCATGTGCTTTGAGCTTATAGATCGGAGAGAGATTAGATTAAATGGCAAGATCAGTCTAGTGTCCTCTAGTGTACGCGGCTCAAAGATCCAATCCTAAGCCTCCTCACTCCTGACTTTCTCACACTTCGGGGGGGGGGGGGGGGGGGGGGGGGGGGGTGGAAAAAGTACTCACGTGTTTTTACTTAAAGGAGCATTCAGTGATTTGGGTGATTTGGAAAAAAACCTGGTCCGCCCCGGTAACAAGATGTGCACAAGCACGCACTACAGTGGGGGGACGTAACAGGCAAACGGCACGCACACCAAGGCCCGCCTCCGCTCTATCCTGATTGGATGGGCCCTCTAGCCAAAAACAAAACCTAAGCTTTTTTAACTGGGGACAGGGAGGAACTCCTTATATGGTCAGCACACTCTATAGTATGGAGGATTATAAAAAAAAGTGATATTTGAATTAAGTGAAATCACTGAAGATACCTTTAAGTAAAATTATCAACACTGCGCAATGTAGAACTACTCCGAATTTAATGACTTCCTTTGAAGGAACACGTGCTGCGTGATGACGAAGCGTGGCCCTGTCCCATTGCTGCACCATCTGCACGTTCGCACAGCTGATTCTGTTCACATAACTAGCATACTCTGTTTTTAATCTCATTCAAGATGACATCTTTCTAGACAGTGTATTACTAATTTTAAACGTAATCAGCACGCTAAAATATATATCTGAAAACATCTTAGGTTAGATATAAGCCTCGAAGTAGCAAACAAGTAAACAAACAATAGCCGTGCTGGACACGCAGCGACGTCCCATAGCCTGAAGGGATGTGATGCTCTGATTGGTTCAGAAACGTACAGCCTTCTATCCGTTCCAGACTTCAAAATAAAATGACCGAACACACACACACACGCACGCACGCACGCACGCACGCACGCACGCATGCACGCACGCACGCACGCACACACGCACGCACACACACACGCGCGCACACACAGAGCCGTAGGTACATAAAGTACAGACAGACTCATTGGCAAACGCCACACGTACGCCGATAGGCGCGCGAGCCCACATAACGCTAGAGTAGACACAATGGGTTTATCAATAGCTATTACCGCCAGGTGATGTTTAAGGATGAGCAGCCCATTGCTATAGAGAGAGAGAGCGAGAGAGAGAGAGAGAGAGAGAGAGAGGCACAGCTGCTGCTAGGAATAGAAATTACAGAGACCTAGGATGAGTAACCTTAGCAAAGGACAAGAACCCGACGTGCACAGGTGTGGATGAGCCAAATATGCATGATGATGTGTGCCTGTTTGTGGTTCTGTTGAGGGGTGTGTGTGTGGTTCTGTTGAGGGGTGTGTGTGTGTGTGTGTGTGTGTGTGTGTGTGTGTGTGTGTGTGTGTGTGTGTGTGTGTGTGTGTGTGTGTGTGTGTGTGTGTGTGTGTGTGTGTGTGTGTGTGTGTGTGTGTGTGTGTGCATATATTACTATAGTTGTGAGCAGTGGTGAAAAGTAACTAAGTACATTTACTTAAGTACAATTTAGAGGTATTTGTACTTCACTTTTACTTCTACTCCACTACACCTCAAAGACAAATATTGTACTTTTACTCCACTACATTTATTTGGAAACTTTTGTCACTAGTTAGCCTACTTTGATTATTATTACAACAATAAACACTTCAGCCCTATATACATTTCAGCCATTTGAGAATAGCCGATCTACAAGCTCACTCTGCTATTTTCAAAAGATGTTTAACTCTTTGAGAGTTTCATGGATTTCTATATAGTTTTTAGACTTCTCTATGGCAGAATGGCGTTTTTGAATGATTTATTGAAAATTCTCTGCTGTGAATGTGTGACAACGAAAGACCTTCAGAGAAAGCTTGGCTTGTCTGCTTCCAGGAAAAAAATGAACTGAGTTGATAAAATGTTTAGTTGTGGTGTTGGAAGCCATTTAAAAGAGCCTGCATTTACACTGGGTAGTGTTTCTAGGACAACAAAAAAAGTTATGACCGGTTGAAGTTTTATTTTCTAAATAACTTTTTTTCTGCTGGGCGTACATAGCCATGCAATATCTCATTTTAAAGGGTGAGTTGTCTAGTTCAATTAAAATAAAATAAAAAGTTTCTCACATGTACCACTGTAGATATTTTGCCATCTATAAATAGCATGGTCAGTCATGATCAATCTGACCTATCCAGCTAAAAGTCCCCCTAGCTCTGAAATGGAACATCATATAAACTCAATTCTTTTTTGGGGTAAAATTAGACATTCTAACGCACATTTTGATATATACCATGTTTACATAGTCTTACCAGTACCGTGTCTATTCATGCATGTATCTCAAAAACCTGTTGTGAAGAAACAGTTTTGATAAAAAACTCATCCAAGGACATTGTTTTGATATGACTTTGTGCCCATGATATGTATCAAAATATAGACTTGAATGTATACTGTATTATAACAAAAAAATTGGGTTCTTACCATCTACCGTTACAGAGTAAATCACAGTTGAAACTCGCTTAGTCAAACCATAAACCTCAGACTAGTGAACAAAATAGCCATGACAGGTCTAACTCATTGTAAAAGCTTGTCTTTTATTTTTTTATGACTAACATAATACAATTATAATAAATATTACAGAAAATAAATAGGCCTACATACAAAACAGTTGTCCCCAAACTCCCCAGTGTCCCCAAACCACTGCATTCCAGTTGTTCTTGACGGTGTGTGTGTGTGTAGGCTAAATTTAAAAAAAACAACAACTGAAATGAATGAATGCATCCGGTTCAGTGTCGGAGAACTCCATCGCAGTCTTGACTCTTCGTCTTCATCATCATCATCATCATCATCATCATCCTCCTCCTCATCTGATGCCAGTTCTAAATATATAAAAAATAAACATTTAGCTGTAGTCAGCCCGGCCAATAGCCAGTTGGGGGGGGGGGGGGGGACGTAGGCTATCTGACATCATCGTCATCATCATCATCACACGGAGACACACTAAACAATGTACAATCATGATTGTATACAATATACAATGAATGCAATTATCATGCAAGCTCAGACGTCAATGAAACGTCATACAGATCTTATATAATACGCTACTGTTAGCTTCACTCCCCGTCCCCCCTCCGATCCTTGTAGCAACGTCATCATAACCACGCGTTGCTTCAGTAAACGATGCATGTTTGTTCTCCGTCTTTGTAGACAGTAAATAAAAGGAGCGAACATTACTCTAAAGATCAGATCGCCTATAAGGCACGCTACAATATAAAATACTTGTACTGCCATGCGTGCATGCCTGCTACGATACATTTGTACTGCACAAACCAACCGATCGACACCAACCCCCCCTCCAGCCCTTAGCCAGCACCAATGCACCGACCAACACCATTAGCCAGCACCTTCGGTGCTGGCTAATGGCTGGGGGCCATCGTGGTGAGTCATTCTGGCGTCATGATCTGACTAGTAGTAGTAATTATCCAAGCATCTATTTGTAGCGATCATCTTATGATTTCTGATCACTATAGAAGGGCATTTTCTACAATAAGATTACCTCAAAACATTCCGGGTTGATCGTCTTCTTCAATGGTTTCCCGGTATAGCTCATCGGACGACGATGGGGAGACAATGAAAAAAGGAGGGAGGGAGCAGCGAGTCTCGCTGTAAGCACTGGACCAGGGCTACTCCGCCTGGAGAAGGCGACTGGGACGCGTATGGATCAATACTACTACCACAAAACTCGCTCAAATAAATAGTACTGCTTTCAACTTTTTCTGCTAGAAAATCGCTCGGGCGAGACGGCAAACAGGCAAAACAATGATAACTATGAAGACTCCCTCTGCCCCCACTGTTTACAGGGGGTGGGACCAGCTTCCAATGGCAACACGTACACGTGTGTCACGTGACACGGGTTTTCTGGGTAATGTAGTTGGAATATAAGCTCAGGAATTTAAACAGCGCTTCGGAGCATATTAATATGTTTAGATTCATCAAAAACTGTGAAGACGCCAATTGGCGTCATTGATCATTTACGGAATTCTGATGAAGACGCCAATTGGCGTCTTTCATCTTCTAAGGGTTAAACATTTGAAAACTTGACATTTCTAGTTTTGTTACTTAAAGTACATTTTGATGCCAATACGTTTGTACACTCAAGTAAATTTAGAATTCTGGACTTTTACTTACAACTAAGTAAAACATGCCTTTTCCACTGCCGGCGTGCACACGTAAAACTGCATGTGTGTCTGTCTGTGGTTCTGTTGAGGTGTCTAACTTTGTGTTCGTGTTTCCACCCAAGTATCGGTGAAAGTTGGGAAATAGACATTGTGGTGACAATTTTCCTGGTCCTCACTCACAATGTCTTATGGTTTCAAAACATGTGGGGAGTTATAGCATTACATTTAGGAAAAGACTTGCGGTTAGAATGACACATTTAGAGGTTAGCCTGATTTCTATACTCATAGCGAGTACATCAGCCATTTCCACGTGTGTGTGCGTGTGCGAGTGTGCGTGTGCGTGCGCGTTGTGAACTTGCGACTCTATCCCAGGGATGTTGTCGCTGCATCCTGTCATGGTATATAGATCAATGCAGAGATGGTTTGAAGCTTGACAGTTCGACACTGCTCCGAATAGAGAGGAAGCAGTCAAGCTGCATTGATTTATGAACACACACAGAGATAGAGAGAGAGAGAGATTTCTCCTATTTGTCCCAAAGGTTTTATACCAAGGGAATGCGAAACATTGAAATACTGCTGTCATTTCTTCCAAAGGTTTATCCCTACCCAACCTATCCTATGTTCACATGTATAAAGAAAGAAAGATGCAACAATGCACAATTCTTATGGTTGCATAAGATATATTTGTCTCTGTTGCAATGTATCACAGGTCTGTTTACACATTATATTCTATACCCATTTGTGCATGCATTTCGTTCAACGTTTGCTTTGGCGATGTAAACGTATGTTTACTAATGCCAATAAAGCCCCTTTGAATTGTATTGAATAGAGAGAGAGAGAGAGAGAGAGATATGGGGAAGAGAGAGAGAGAGAGAGAGAGAGAGAGAGAGAGAGAGATGGGAGAGAGAGAGAGAGAGAGAGAGAGAGAGAGAGAGAGAGAGAGAGAGAGAGAGAGGGGATAAGGACAACACATTTCCATTGTTTGCTTCACACTCACAAGGTTATTCATATTATTAGTATATTGTTTAGACAGATGTCGCAGGTCCTTGGTTTACCTGTGAGATACACTGCGAGGTCACTCTGCCTTCTGTCTGTGATTACCTTGCTTAGTGTACGTCGCAACCCCGAACAGCGTCTGCTAAATAAATGCCTATCCTATTAATCATTTAGCGGACTGTCTGTCAGTCAGTCAGAGTACTTCCTTAGCATAGAGCAAGACAGCTGCTCGCTTTCTCCGCCATCTCACAACGCCACGACGCACGGACCGCCTCACGGAACCTAGCGCTGCACAGCCCTGTCCTCCAACCTCAATCTGCCCTGCATTACACACGCCAAACATTCTAACAATCATCTTAATGACATTCATTTGCGTAAAAAAAAAAAAACATCTCCCCGCAAATCACGTGTCACCAGTGTCACCAGCGAAATGCATATTGGGACGGGCACAGATTAATACTGGGACACACCTTTCCGCGCAACAGACCCCACACGGGGTAAACAATTCCCCCCCCCTATCACATTACCCAGCTTAGTGGCCTTGTGGTTAGAGTGTCCACCCTGAGACTGGGAGGTTGGGGTTCAATCCTGCCGGGTTTGAACCAAAGACTCTAAAAATGTGACCCAGTGCCTCCCTGCTTGACACTCAGCATCAAGGGTTGGATTGGGGGTAAGTCCCTGCGACATACTAGCGTCATGTCCAGGGGGTGTACTTGTACATCAAGCTGCCTCACGCTACAGAAAACAGGAGATAGGCTCCTGCCCTATGGACCTCATGGCTCGGCAAGGCTACTTACTTATCACATTACCCACACTGAACATCATTTGCTGTTCATTATATTCAGAACGGGGTAAGGACTAGTATTGTAAATACATAATAAATTATAAGGCTGGGGAGGGATCAACCAAATTAGAAATACAATTATCGGCCCGGACGGTTAACTCAACCGTCTGGGCACCTAGGCTGCTGAGCCAGACAGCGTGCCGTGGGTTCGACTCCCGAGCCCGACGGCCTTTGCCGCGTTTCACTCCACATCTCTCTCCCCCTTTCCTGTCTGTCTACTGTTCCCTATCAATAAAGGCAAAAAAAAAAAAAAATACAATTATTATCCTCCTCCAAATGTATTGGGCTTGAATCTGTTTGTCATTCCGGAGACTTGTGCAGTCCCTCATCTGCTGCGTCGCAGTCAAATCCCCAGGGTTGGACTCAGCTCAGGCTGACTTTTAAGCAGCAAGCCATCTCTAAAACCTCTGCGCTGTCGTGAGCTTGTAGATCTGCTATTTTCAGCATGCAACCAAGTGTAAAATGACTAACTTGGCTTTTAGTTGTACTGGATCTCTTCTACACTATATAGTCCCTCCCTCTTTTTTATTTGTTGACCAAATTGTCAGTATATTAAGCTAGTCGACAAACATTTGTCATCATACCTTTAGTCGACAAAAGCAACACTTCTGGGTGGTTGTATTTGGTCTCCCTACACTTCTAGTGAGACATTTACATCCTGTTTACGATCCTGTTTCTGTTTTGACACATTATTTGAAAATTCTCCCCAGAGAGCGAGCTAGCAAGCATGCTCTAATGATTGCTAGCTTGACAGTGGTCAAATGTTACATGATAGTGCAGCGTATCTTCGGCTATTTTCGGCAAACACTCCACCCAGATACAGGCTGAAGTGGTTCAAATGGGTTCTTCTCACTCTCCATCTCTTAATTCCTCTGCCTCCCTCTCTTCACCAACCCTGTCATGAACTCCCTCCCTCCACCCTGCATGGCCTCTAATTTGCTTTTGTTAGAGGCCATGTCTCTAATTTGTCTGTCTCTCTGTCTCT
>NC_136802.1:17034231-17061731 GCF_951216825.1 Electrona antarctica
TCTCTGTCTCTGTCTCTGTCTCTCTGTCTCTGTCTCTCTCTCTCTGTCTCTGTCTCTGTCTCTGTCTCTGTCTCTGTCTCTCTCTCTCTCTCTCTCTCTCTCTCTCTCTCTCTCTCTCTCTCTCTCTCTCTCTCTGTCTCTCTCTCTATCTCTCTCTCTCTCTCTCTCTCTCTCTCTCTCTCCAATACCCTTGCTTTGAGACAAAAAAAACCGCTGTTGTCAAAATGATTTATGACACGTTACAAAATAAAATATCCTCAGTTGGATAAGATAATCCATAAACTATAGTCAATCTCAGTTACGACAACTGTGTTATTTTGTACTTTACTCTATATACTGTAGGTATAGCTGACTTTCTCTATGTCTGTCTCTCTGCCTTCCACCCTGCCGTCACCAGTGGTGGAAAGTACCCTAACTAAGTACATTTACTTAAGTACTGTACTGTACTTTTATGTATATATAGGGCTGAAGTGGGTATGTTTTGTAATAATAATAATCAAAATCTACAACGTAACTAGTAACTCAAGTTTTAAAATAATTGTAGTGGAGTAAAAAGTACAATATTTTGATCCGAGATGCAGTGGAGTAGATGCAAAAGTGCTGGAAATTCGAAATACTGAAGTAAAGTACAAATACCTCAAAATTGTACTTAAAAAAGTACAGTACTTGAGTAAATGTACTTATTACTTTCCACCACTACTACTATTACCTTAGCACCTTTCCTATCCACCACTACTCCTATTACCTTAGCACATTTCCTATTCTTTATGTGCTCCCATCACTCCCATCCTGTCACCTCCTCCCTGTCCATTTCCCATCAGCCCCTGCTCCCATATTAAGCCTTTATTACTGTCTGTCTGTCTCTCCTGCCGATGCTCGCTCTGCACTGACAAACACACCATGCAGCCCTCTCCTCTCCTCTCCTCTCCTCTCCTCTCCTCTCCTCTCCTCTCCTCTCCTCTCCTCTCCTCTCCTCTCCTCTCCTCTCCTCATGGTGGTATGCATGGCGTTCTCAGACAGATCCAATCTGCTCTATTCTATATATCCATCCCGTGGCAATGAGCCCTGCTACTTGTTTGTGAGTAATCTGTCGCAATAGCATGAGACGAAACCTGCCTTGTATAATCTGATAAGAACACGAACACACACACACACACACACACACACACACACACACACACACACACACACACACACACACACACACACACACACACACACACACACACAGCCAATAATCCTGCCCAGCAACATTCCTTGCATGACTGGAGGGTCTTTCTGTGTGACGTGTGTGTTTCTGTTAGTGTGTCCGTATCGTCGCTGTCACCTGGAAACCTTGTAAGGCTAAAACAGTTACTTTTCAGAAAATGTCAAAAAGAATTATATCCGGGTTCCAACCAGTGTTAATTTTGTTGACTAAAGCCCAAACCACACCATTGATTTGCCATGCAACTCTCCTTAGTAGTTGCACGTAGTTGCAAGCAACCACAGTGCCGGCCCGCCCTATACACAAACTACACGACTGCCTAGAGCCCCGGGAGTTGACCCCTCCCTCCCCCCCCGGATGTCCTCAAAGTCATGCATCCAACAAGCTTTGAACTGAGCTGATTGGACTTTCTGTTCCAGAGATAATGGCCAAACATCTTGAAAACGGCCACTTTCGCCGATTTTCTATTGAGTTCATGCGCACCCCAGCACCCACCCTCCCGACTTAGGGCCCCCAGATGACCAGGGCCAGGCCTGTGCAACCATTATCCACAATGGCAGTTGCGGAAGGAGTTGCATTGGTGTGACTGTGAAATGTCCTTAAAACTGTTAATGTATTTTTATTTTCACTGACAAAAACTAAACTAAATAAAACCTAAGCTATGATGACTAAAACTAAGACCAGATATATTGATAATTAAACAAACAAACAAATAAAAACTAGACTAAAATGTTAGGGATGGACTGTCTAGTGGAGAAGGGAACTAAATAACTAAAAGACAAGTCATTTTATGTTTGGTTGTGGTCGGGTTAAGGTTGTGGTCGGGTCGATCTACAAGCTCACGTATTGTGTTGTGAGCTTGTAGATCAGCTATTTTCAGCATGCAACCAAGTGTAAAATGTGCCATCAAAGCCCTCCAAAATATGTTTTTTGTGAGTAAATCTAAAACATTCCCAAAAAACGAATTGTCAAAATCGAGCCTGGTTTCAATACATCCAATACACTTACAGTGTATTGTTTAGTCACAAGCGCTTGTTAATACTTTTCATTGGTTCAATCTTATAAAACGCACAAATTTAACCACGCATCGCAACGCCTTGTGAGCTTATATTTCTGCTATTTGTGCTATTTTGTTTGACACTGTAGTATTGATGTATGTAACACTTGAAGTTTGAGTTGAAATATGGAATGATGTGTGTGTGTGTGTGTGTGTGTGTGTGTGTGTGTGTGTGTGTGTGTGTGTGTGTGTGTGTGTGTGTGTGTGTGTGTGTGTGTGTGTGTGTGTGATTGAATTAAAGAGGGGATGATGAGTGATGAAGCAATGGAAATAAATGAAGTGAAACAAGGGACAGGAATACAGGCTCTCCTAAATACCCATAATCCACCCTGTTGTCACGACATCACATCATTCTGTACTCTCTCTCTCTATACATAATGAGTACTACTTTTGGTACTTTTAAGTACATTTTGATACCAATACCTTTGTAGTTTTACATTTTGAATTCCGGAATTCTACTTAGTATTTTACTGTAGTGTTATTCTACATTGCAGTAGTGACACTTTTCCATCATTTTTGCTTCACTGCTCTTGTAAGACTTGTGTCGTGACCTTTTTAAAGCCATGGAACTTGTTCAAAGCACCGACACGGCAAACTTCAAAGGAGCACAAATGAATTGGATGCATGCAGGACAATTGATGGTCTGTATGGCCAGAAATATCCTACTTTAACCCATTTAGACGATTCTAAAAGTATGGCTTCTAAATGGTTTTCTGAAAAACCTATGTTTCTATGGCGCGATTCATACTCCTATTTTAGAGCCGAATAAAAGTCGGTTCGGCTCTGTAGAGCCTACAATGTGACGTCATTTAAGGTTCGGGGGGGCGGGTACCGTCCTAAAGTCGGCTCTTCGGTGCTACTGAAAATTTCTGACGAGCCGAAATCATTTTGGCACTACAGCGCCGAAACAGCGGTAAAATAGGAGTATGAATCGGCCCTAAGTCAGTGGTGCTCAACCTTTTTCACGTCAAGGACCCCCGGAATTATCTGTATTTGGCCGCGGACCCCCATCTGAAAATATGTTGTTCCAGGGACCCCACCCCCCACCCAGAAGCAAAGATTTGAGTTTAATATATATTTTGAAAGAATATATATTCAAAGATTTGCGCCACATTTTCACGATTAAAAAAGAAGCAGATCTACAAGCTCGTAGCGCGACACTCAGTGCCGCGCTATGAGCTTGTAGATCTGCTATTTTTCAATAGCTAAAGTATAACATAATGCACCCCAAAAGGGGTTCCCGCCCAAGTCCCTTATTTATATAACCTCTACACCTACAGACATACACAACACCTGCCTATATGTACAGTTTACAGTGTAAACTGTACATACCTACTGTACATGTATACACAGCTGCCTATACTGTAAGCCAGTGCTTCCCAAACGTTTTAGCCCACACTAGTGAAAATGGCAGATCTGCAAGCTTCGCGCAGCGCTGTGAGCTTAATGTACATGTATAGATCAGCCATTTTCACTAAACATTTGTTTTCTTTCTTAGATTTCTTAGATTTTTCTTTGATTTCTTTATGAAATTACTGAAAAAAAACATTCATTAATTCATGAAAATCTTTGCCTTTTTGGGAATGTTTTTAGAAAATAATAATAATTAAAAACAAAATGTAGGAAAAAAATAAAAACTGACCCATAAAAATGTGTCCGCGACACACAAATGGGTACTGCTGTAAACTGTGCAAACCTACATATATACAGTATACACACCTGCCTATCTGTAAACGGTACATGCATACATACGTACGCACGCACGCACGCACGCATGCACACCATACCTTTCTTAAAGGAACGCTTTTCCAACCTGCTTTCAACCTTACAGTATCTTCATAGTTGGTCCTCATTAATGCACATTACTAACTCTCTCTGCAGACTATGGACAGTTCAGATATATACCTAATAGAAACTACAGCCTTTG
This sequence comes from Electrona antarctica, assembly GCF_951216825.1. Taxonomy (NCBI): domain Eukaryota; kingdom Metazoa; phylum Chordata; class Actinopteri; order Myctophiformes; family Myctophidae; genus Electrona; species Electrona antarctica. The sequence goes on from NC_136802.1 coordinate 17,038,423, forward strand.
TCTTCCTGGAATGTTTGCAATTAAGCTTAAATAGAAGCCACTGTAGACATACAGTAAATGACACCACAGTGATTAGAGGTCCCATAGTCAGCCAGACAGTCAGTAAGTTAGAATAGCGAATAACCCACAAATCATACATGTTGCTTAAACACATTTTAGGATAAAACACAATAATGTCCAGAACCTATTTCCATCGTGCCTCCTCTCTAACGTAAATAAGCCCTGGACCATACATATGTAGATAATGCTGAATAATTAATAAAATAACATGAAAAAGAGACACTGCTCTTTAAGATAAATTATTCTAGCGGAGTCAAGAATGTTCTTTTCTGTAACTCCCCGAAGTTCCTTCTGGACTTCCAAGGGATTTCATCTGCAGGCGACCACAGCGTGCAGCTGGAATGAGAATCCATCATGTGGGGGAAAGCATTGAGCCTAATGAATGGCGCTGTTCCATGGAACATAATTAGTTTCCCAACACCTCCGTCCATCGCTCGTCCCGATCGAGGGAGAAATCAAGCTGTCCTGCTCTGTTCTGTTGTCAAACCGCCTGCAGTGCTGGAAAAAGTACTCTGTGCAGCAAGACCACTTTGGTAGAAGTTTGGCTTGTGTAGTTGCCTTGTCATGATGCAACTCCAAATGTGGACAAGACATACTAATAATAATAAAAAAGAATTGCTAGTGATTACAAATTGATCATCCAAAATATGCTCCTCATTGACTTACATTATACGCTGAAACAGCTCTCCAAGTCACTATTTTAGCACGTACTGTAAACACATTTTGGGTGAATTACATAACATGTTACATAGCGATTTTACACTTCCTATTTCTCCGACTGTCCTCGAGTATAAATTCAGCTACCAGATGGCGGCGAGTGAGTTAAGCATATTATGTTCAATACTTCTGTACTTGTACTTTTGACATTTTGTACTTGTAACATTTTGAACGCAGTGTTTTTATATGGTGGCATTGCTATTTTTACGAACCCCTCCAACAACACGGGTGGGTGGGGGTGTGATGGAGGCGGACGTGTGAAGGCATTCAGGACGAGTGAGGAACAGAGCGATGGGACGGATGGGGAGTGTCGACCTCAGGAGGTCTGGAGGTGAGAGAACACATTCTGCCAGCCGCACAGGGCCCCGGGACACGTCCTAACACACTGTGAGAACGGAGGCTTGAGCTCCATTCATGCTTCGTCGCTTCGAAAGCATCAAAAGTAACAGACTCACAAGCTCGAAACGCGGTGCAAAGTGCAAGACTTATTTGATATGTTTACATAAAATGTAATTACTTCACACGCTTCATGGAATGTGACTCATTAGCCTCGCGTATAGCGATACTAATATCTCTGTGTGGATATTAGTCTCGTCCCTCTCAGTGTTAGACATACTGGGCTCTGATTGGTTATAGCCTGGTTCCAGACGAATCTGGTTGGCTCGTCACCATTTCGGCCGTGATCAAAGTAGGGGCCTGACTTAGTAATCTGCCTGGGGCAATATGCATTGCAGAGGCAGATGAAGGCTGGCTCTACGCGAGGCTAAGTGACTCATGGTGTTGAGCATTTGTTGCATTCAGACCAGTGGTGGAAAAAGTATTCAAATGTTTTACGTAAGTGAAATTAACAATACTGCAATATAGAAAGAAATACACCGTTACAAGTAAAAGTCCAGAATGGAAAATGTATACCAAAAGTAAAAAATCTAAATTAAAATCTGCAAAGTAACTAGTAGTTTCAAATAAATGTAGTGGAGAAAAGAAAGTACAATATTTGCCTCTGAGATGTAGTGGAGTAGAACTAAAAGTAGTCTACTGGAAATTTTGAATAGAAATACTCCTTTAAAGTACAAATAAAAACCTCAAAAAGTACATTAGCCTACTTGAGTAAATGTATTTAGGTACTTTCCACCACTGATTCAGACATGAACATAAACGGTATAGCCATTATCTTCGTCCAAGCGCTGCATGATCTTTGTTTCACTCTTTCTGGATAATTTCCGGGAAGGAAGAGAAAGACCTTTTTAAGATGAATAAAAATGATAAACGGTAATAATAGATTAGGGGCTTGGCACAATATATTCCACGGGCTTAAGCCCCTTAAGCCCCGTCCCTCTCACGATGCCTCTGGGTAGGACGCGACGGACGGACGCGTGCGTCCATGCCAACTAAGTGTGTGTGTGTGTGTGTGTGTGTGTGTGCGCACGTTGCGTGCATGTGTGTGTGTGCGCGGAGTAGTTAGTGCACTTCCTCAGGATCCTTACTATCCTCTGTGTGCAACATTAGCAAGAAATGGAAGTCTTAGCGCTCTGCTGTCAGGACCTCTCAACATCAAGCGCGCACACACACACACACACACACACACACACACACACACACACACACACACACACACACACACACACACGTGGGATGCCTCATAGCTTGTGTTTGCGTAGTGTGTGTGTGTTAGCGTGAAAATGTCCATGTGCTCACATCCATAGAAAGCCTGCATGGCAGATTATGGTGGTGGTGTGTTGCGTAACCCCATATGTGTATGCATTATGAGGTTGCATACATTACATGATGATGGGGGGGATTACCTAAAGCCACAATCCACGATCAGCCAAACTGTCAAACTGTCAGGGCCAGTTAGACTTTCAGATGAAAAGACTCGACAGCTATATGACATGGCTCTCTCTCTCTCTCTCTCTCTCTCTCTCTCTCTCTCTCTCTCTCTCTCTCTCGCTCTCGCTCTCGCTCTCTCTCTCTCTCTCTCCAACCCCCCCCGGCCCCGGCCCCGGATGGTAAACGCGAAGAAAACGAGCACTCCTTTTTAGGGATGCACCGACATGGAAAGTCTTGGCCGATGCCGATGTTTAAAATAACAATTTAGCCGATAGCCCATACATACTGATATCTGTTTTTTTAGAGCAGTTATAAGTTATAGCCCATTTTAGACATCTAATAACCAGTGGGTAGTTTTTGGTGTTATTATATTTCCCCCTTTTGTGCCAGGGAAACAATTACATTTTCATTATAAGAAATAACTGTTCAAAATCAGCAGAAACTTTTAAGAAGAATTAGGAAAAAAAACAGAAAGTTCCTTAACCGAGAATTAAGGCTGGTTATGCACCAGTCTACTTAAGACTCTAGTAACACAACTTATTGCTGTAATTACTCACCAGTGGGTTCAGCTTGTTACAAGCTCAATAATTCCAGTAATTATACTTAAATAGAATACAGCGGCACAATACAAAGTTCATCTTTAAAAGAAAAAAACACCAGATTAATTTACCATAAAAGAGCACATTTTGTTCTATATAAACATGTTTGTCATGATTCCCCAGTGAGCATGGCACACATAGGGCAGCGGTTCTCAAAGTGGTGGTCCAGGGACCCCCGGGGTTCGTTGAGGGGCTTCCGAACGGACCCTATTACGGCCGTTTATACGGGTCAAAGTCTGAGAAGCGCTGATTCAGAGTTTATACAGTATTCGCGGATCTGTGATTGTGTCTTTATAAAGATGGTGTAAGTTATTAGCCTGCAGCCCTGCAGCCCTGCTCATTAAGTTGGTTGGCCTGCGTGGGCGTGAATGAAACATTCATCTCCCCTCTGACACACTGGATACCTCTCAGCTGTGTCCACTGACACTGAACACTTCCTCCTCTCCTCTCCTCTCCTCTCCTCTCCTCTCCTCTCCTCTCCTCTCCTCTCCTCTCCTCTCCTCTCCTCTCCTCTCCTCTCCTCTCCTCTCCTCTCCTCTCCCCTCCCCTCCCCTCCCCTCTCCTCTCCTCTCCTCTCCCCTCCTCCTCTCCACTTCCTCTCCTCTCCTCTCCAGTGGTTTTCAGCCTTTTTCATATCAAATCAAGGCCCGTTATTATTTCCAGCATTTGAGCCACCTCAGGACCACTATTTGATGAGATTTAGACGTGCTGACCCAAAACTAAAGAATTTTCGTATCGTTGGATAGGATTTTAAGAGCGTAAAATTAAACCAAATGGACCTGTAAAGGATGGAAAGTGGATTCTTTACACACATACTGTGTGCACAAATGCCCATACACACACACACACACACACACACACACACACACACACACACACACACACACACACACACACACACACACACGCAGCTGTTCATCAAGGAGTATTCACATCTATGTATAGAAGTGTGCGTGCGTGCGTGCGTGCGTGCGTGCGTGCGTGCGTGCGTGCGTGCGTGCGTGCGTGCGTGCGTGCGTGCGTGCGGATGTGAAACCAGGTGAGTGTGTGTTGGCTTGCGAACGGTCCAATTAAGCCAAAATCAAATTCAGTCTTGTGAATGTCAGGCTGAAGGTCTTCCAAACCTCGTTTAGCTTCCATCGAACCTCCGCGTCAATTACCCAACCAGACACCAATTTACAGAGTTTACAAATTTACAATTTACAAAGTATAGTCATCACTAGTAGTAGGTGAGTCAATGTTCTGCATGGTCAAACATTAACTCCAAATGAAAGAGAGAAAGTAGGTCCACAGCATAAATAAAAATCAACTTGGGGTCCTTGACATGAAAATGTTTGAGAACCACTGGCCTATGTGACAAAGCAAAATGCTTACACTTCACGAGAGCTATAGCTCCAAGTTAAGTTCACACACATTAAAACAAACTAGTTCATAGTATGATGTGCTCTGAGCTGTTCTTTTTTGAATAGAAACCTCTATCCATCCCCAGCCCCCAAATCATTACCACTCACAGAGATTACTTTTAAAAGCAAGACAATGTAAATATAATGTATTACACTCGTACACGCACGCACACGCGCAAAAGAAGAGGTCTGTTGATGTGCCTACTGTTGATGTGATGTGAATTCTATTTAGCGAGAGTCACTGTTGTTTGTGTTGTGCGTTCTGCATTTCCCTGTCATCGGCTGTGTTCTGCATGAAAGGACACAGTGATTTTGAGGAAGACTCCGCGGAGGCGTCAGAGACGCGAGGTCTCCACTGTTTTGACTGAGGCACACAGCTGATTAGAGAGCAGAGCTGCAAAGCACCGTCACGTGTCCCCGAGTAACAAACTGGAAAGATGTGTTCGCTGGTCTCGCATTCTTGGTATAGGCACTGAGAAACGGACACAATTTGTCTTTATTTGTATAAGCGTCTTTATTCATCACGTAACTCTCGTGGATAATGCTTAATACCAGGGTGGTCCAGGGACCTCGGCCTCAGGGTGCCCTTCCAGGTCGGTAACTCCTTGAAACTAAAAAGTTTGAGAGCCCCCGTCTTAATTTATGCTTCCTTCTACGGGGTGCATGTTTGGTCCGACGTACTAACAGCCCCATACAGTCATGAGTCCCCATGACACCCTATACCCAAAACCCAACCCTAAACCTAACCTCACAGGAAGCCACAGGTTATAGTTTAAACCTGTCACGGGTTAGTTGTAACCTGCCACGCATGTCTGGAGCCAAGGGTTAGTTTTATCCTGTCATGGGTTAGTTGTAACCTGCCACGCATGTCTGGAGTCACGGGTGAGTTTTAACAAAATGTGCCCTTACATGCCATGTCCCCTAAACAAATTAAGTAAAGTAAATAATAGACGTATTGTGAGCTTGTACAGGCCATCACTGAACAATGCAATCTTATAGAGTAAAGTTACTGTATGTAGCTTCATACAGCTGCTATTTTCGGACACATTGTGAGCTTATCTGCTATTTTTGGCGTGCGGCAGCTCAAATCAGGGACTCACGTGTATTATGTAAATTATTTGCAAACATATACAGTGGCCTATCTGTTTGGTTCTTTTTACCGCGTCCATGCACAACCTAATTCGATGAGTGTTTATTCGAGGTCAGTGAACTCAAATAGTGAGCAGTGCAGGGCCAACGGTGAAAAGAATGCTCCAACTGGGAAGGAGAACTCAGCGGAACACTGTGTGTGTGTGTGTGTGTGTGTGTGTGTGTGTGTGTGTGTGTGTGTGTGTGTGTGTGTGTGTGTGTGTGTGTGTGTGTGTGTGTGTGTGTGTGTGTGTGTGTGTGTGTGTGTGTGTGTGTGTGTGTGTGTGTGATGGCATTGTTTTGGCATTGTGCATGAAAAGGCACAGGGCTGCTGATCATTAGTGTCAATTGAGCAATTTATACACACACACACACACACACACACACACACACACACACACACACACACACACACACACACACACACACGGCCCTGCCTTCAGCCTGTTGGAGATGACAAAACAAAACAAGGATCACTGATGCAACATATAGAAGCGTGCATAGTTGAGATGCATGGCTCATCAACAGTTCATTGAGGCATCTGCTTGTGTGTTTTGTGCACCCTCTGGTGGACACATTTGCAGACAAATCGAGTTGGTCAAAGTCACCATGCAGCAGGGATGTTCAACCATCTGGTCGGGGGACCACCTATCTTCATATAATTGGTCCTCATTAATGATCATGATATTCTTTTCTACTCGGTCTGTGTCTTTTTCTACTCTCTGTGTCTCATAGGAGGGCTGTGCGCAGTTCAGAAACCTGTCAACCAGGGACATCATCGATGGGGAATCCAAGCTAATAGAAACTGCACACTTTTTATTCCTGAAAAGTTGCAATGTGAAAATGGAAGCCATCGTTCTCACGATAATAAATATCCCTTTTATGCCCATATATGGGACAGCATGGATTTGTGCACACAATTGTATCCAACGATTACAAAATTCATTAGTTTTGGGTCTGCAACGCTAACTCTCATGGTGGTCCATGGCTCAAATACTGAAAAGATTATGGGCCTTGATATGAAATAGGTTGAAAATGGTACATTGTGCATTTCTATAGCGCTTTACAGTGCCATGTATTGCACGCACGCACGCACGCACGCACGCACGCACGCACGCCCGCACGCACAGCCTCTTTGTCTTTACAATGGGTTTAAACTGCTGTGCGGATCAACTAATACGTCTGCAAACCACATAGTGAAAGTGACATCCTAATTTGCCTGAAAGACAATAAGGGTTAGCAAACCACAGCCCCCCCCCCCCCCCCCCCACACACACACACACACACACACACACACACACACACACACACACACACACACACACAGTCAATCACACACACACACACACACACACACACACACACACACAGCACTCCTCACCCTCCGTTGTAAACCAAAGGGTTTTGTTTTTACCCCTCACGGATGTATTCGGCAGCTTGTTTTCTTTCTCCTGTCATTAGCTCTCTGAGATGTGCTTTTAATGAGCAGAGCATCACACAGCAAGTCATTGGTGTTGTTGCGGCAGAAACCTTGTAACTCCATATTTCAACTTTTTATGTATTTATTTCTTGAATTTCCCCACCCAAAGAAATTACAATGACAACGCCCATTCTAGGCGGGAACCCCTTTTGGTGTTTTAAACATTATGTTATAATTTAGCTATTGAAAAATAGCAGACCTACAAGCTCATAGCGCGCCACCGAGTGGCGCGCTACGAGCTTGTAGGTCTGCTATTTTTGAAAAATCGGGAAATTATTATTTCAGAAAACTGGAGGATTCAGAAGACATTTTTTAAATTTCGACGTCAGGCCTAAATGGGTTAAATTGGCATTTACAGTTTTACGGTTTAGTCATGTAATGTGTACTCTAGTCTAAAGTATAACAGAGAGCAGAACAAAGGTTGTTCTAAGTGTTGTGTGTGAGATAGATTTCATCTTCTCCTCTTACCCTCTCAACTTTCCACCACACAGAACACTTTGATCAACTATTTACTGGTTGGACGAGAAAACGCATTCTACCCCTTAAAAAAACTATATGAAATCAGAGCTTGAATAATCTCAATTTCAACACAATTATACAGTAGCAATGGCAACAACCCCCCCCCCCCCCCTCTCTCTCCTATATACTGTATATATAGTTGAGTGAGCGAGCGAGTGAGTGAGTGAGTGAGTGAGTGAGTGGGTGAGCGAGCGAGCGAGCCAGAAAAACACATGCTATTATCTGAATCAGCATATTGGATATTAATGACAGGTGTGTGTACCCCCCCAAGGACCTGTGTGTGTGTGTGTGTGTGTGTGTGTGTGTGTGTGTGTGTGTGTGTGTGTGTGTGTGTGTGTGTGTGTGTGTGTGTGTGTGTGTGTGTGTGTGTGTGTGTGTGTGTGTGTGGTACTTACTGTATAAGGGGTACTATGTTATGTGACATATTATGAGTTACTGTATATATTTATGAATCTGGGGACTGCACTTTGTGTACATGCGCAAGTGCATTAGCATATTGTGGGTGAGTGTAAAGCAGGTGAGGTGAGCATAGAGCAGATGGTGTTTCAGATGTTATTGGAGCATATGATACATGCTTCATTTACTGTATGCTAAGTGTGTGCGCGTGCGTGTGCGTGTGCGCGTGTGTGTGTGTGTGTGTGTGTTCTGGTCTAATATATCTTACAAAACGTATGTGGCATGTTGTTCTGCCTTGAAGGAGTTCAAGCAAACAAACGTATACCAGCCGAAGCATAACAGCTGACCTGTGCATACAACTCCAGTAATCATTAGATTTCTTTCCCCCCCTAGAATATTGTCATTATCGTATATCCTTCTTGATTTGCATGTGCTTTTGTGAGTGAGTTTCTTGTTTTTAATTAGCCTTTATATGACTTCCATGTTGTTGCTGAGCCATCCTTGATTGGAAGCACTTTGGGTCAACTGCTGTTGTTTTGAAATGTTGTCCCTGCCTGGCTGAAACCGTCTCCATATTTAATTGCAAATAAATGCTAGCTACTTCATCATACAAAAGTGTCACACAAACGTAGTGAAAATAGCAGATCTGTTCAAGCTCTTGTGGATAGGATTGTTAACAAACAATAACAAACAACACTTGACTTGACTTGACTTGAACATAGAAATTGGAAATCCTTACAGAAGTAGGGCTGGAGAGTGAGGGAGGTGCCAATGGGCTCTATATGCACACAGAATAACTCTTTATACTAATTACGGGTCTGTTCCATTTAGTGTACAGTGGTTGTCAAACTGTTTTAATTTCAAGGACCTCCATAAATCGGAGAGTGTACAAATGGGTCCATTTGGTCCGATTTGCTCCGATTTGTACACAAGAGTTACACACTCATACGGGGCCATTTGGAACCCACTCCAGGACACTTTGAGACCCACTGGTGTAGCAGAGTGTTTCTAGTGAGCCAACATGCCCAATAGCTGCAGCACCCTGACTCTGTTCGACCAGAATGGAACGGAGCCTTCTGTGAAGGAAGTATAGGGAAGGAAGTATACATGTGCATAGAGCCTATATGAGAATGTTGCATGTGCAAATATATTATATTGCTGCTATCTAAAAACACAGTGCCATTTTAACAGCCTACATATCGTTGCTGTCGGGTGGGAAACCTTGTCTGCAACGGTTGCTTTTCTGGAAATGGAAAATAACCTGCGCTCCATTTCATCCAATGTAGGCCTAGTTATTATGTAGTCGCAAGCTCTTGTTAATAACTTTGCATTTACAAAAAAAAATAACAGAACAAAAATAACAGACCTAGCTACAATACAACATGTCAGAAAGTGCATTCATTTGCTGAAAAGAAAAATACAAATACAAATAAAAAAGTTGAAATAATGGAGAGTCAAGGTTTCTGCCCGACAGCACCATTAGGCTCAGTATTCTTGCAGTGTTTGCAGTATGAAATTGCATGTCAAATAAGATGAAAATGAAATCAATAGCATGGGTCCTAAATGTCAGAAAGGCTTTCCATCTAAAGTGTGTTAGGCTGGCAGACATGACCTTTAAAAACATAATGGAACTGTAACCATTCTGTAGCTCTGTTTTCTCAGACTATTAGGCCTTGCTACGTCTGACGTGTGTGTGTGTGTGTGTGTGTGTGTGTGTGTGTGTGTGTGTGTGTGTGTGTGTGTGTGTGTGTGTGTGTGTGTGTGTGTGTGTGCGCGCGCGCGTGCGTGCGTGCGTTTGTTGTCTGAGGTTATATGGCAGGCATAGGACTGCACAATCCATCGGTTTCCTTTTGTAATATCTCGTTTTATCGTTATACGTCAGGGATTACGGATCACAATTTTGCATCCTTGCCAACTCCATTTACACTGCAGTTTCCACTCTAGTGTGTGCAGTTGTGTTGCCTTGTTCATAAATATGTTCATAAACGTGCGTGCGTGCGTGCGTGCGTGCGTGCGTGCGTGCGTGCGTGCGTGCGTGCGTGCGTGCGTGCGTGCGTGCGTGCGTGCGTGCGTGCGTGTCATACAGCAGCAAACCAAACAGAGGGCCAGTCTGTTCCAACAATGAGTCACTCGGTCACATTCCACTCAATATGCTGCCCTTTAGACAACACTGCAACAACGCAATGATGGATGTGTGTGTGTGCGTGCGTGCGTGTGTGCGTGCGCGTGCCGGCTCTGGTTCTCTAACCTCGTCATGTCAAGGACCCCCAAAAATAATACATATTATAATCGTATATACAAGATTTGTGTTGCTAAAAATGTTTATGTATGTTTGGAACATAGCTGATCTACAAGCTCACATGCATTTACACAGTACAGTTAGTATAGCCTACTGCTTTACAGCAATTAAACGGCTTGTAGATCGTATATTTTAAAATCACCAATGCATATAGAGTATAAGTGGTTTTCAATGCTATATCAACTCATTCTGGGGATCCCCTGGAACCCCCTGAAGGACCCCACTTTGAGAACTGTTTAATATCAACACATTTTGTGATGATGTGCACCTGCAACGTTTGGGATATGTGTGTTTCGGTAATTACTGTCATGGCCACGGGGAATATTTACAGTAGGAGGTGCTGAACGTTCAGTAGGGGGTGTGCGCGCGTTAAAAATGCGCCCGCAAAATGCGTGTGCACGAGGCACGTGTTAAAGTGGCTTTTACTTTCCCTCTCCACACGCATGAGCAAACTGACACAGGCAATTAACCAGGATAAGGCGCCGATACTGTGATACATTTATTAGGCCTAGTAACAGAAATCTGTTTTGATTAAAATTATTATTATTATTTTTCCTCTCACTGTCCGAGGGGGGGCTGTGCCTGGGGGGAGGGGGTGCTCCAGCCCCCCCCCCCCCCAGCACCCCTACTTCCCTCAGCCATGATTACTGTATGTGCTGCCAATGCCTTTCCCTCTGTATGTTTATATACGGCGTGTGTTTGTGTGTATAGGCTACTGTTGTGTGTCTGTTGTTTGCTTGTGGGGACTCAGGTTAGCGTAGTGTGACCTTTAAAATCCCCTCAATCTGTCTCACTCTATGGATCCATGTCAACATTCAATATGGAGTACTGAGAGAGAGAGAGGGGGGGGGGGGGGGGAGACGGAGACGGACGGACGGGGGACTGGACGTGATCTTTATCTTTTGTGATGAATTTATGTTGTATTCCTACATATCGCAAGGTACAGGGGAACTTTGACAATATTCAATAATCCTATCGTTCTATGGTGAGCACTTGAGAACGTGACTCATTGTAACACCTCCCTGTGTGGTGTGGTGTGCGGTGCGGTGCGGTGCGGTGCGGTGCGGTGTGGTGTGGTGTGTGCGTCCAGAGCTTTATCTCCCCACCCTGGAAAAATGGTGATCGCGACACGTACAGAAGGCACAGGGAAATGTTCTGTGCTACCGGTGGGGCTCCTCACTCACTCCTCACTGGCAAGTGAACCATGACGTGCTAAAACAGTGGCAATACAGAAATGTGTTGTGAGGGTTCATTTAGCATAGCAACAAAACTACTCTAAATTAATAGAAAAGTGCTGGTTAGTGTCAAATGCATTACAATATAAATCATGAAAGCTGGCTTGAAAGAAATGAGAGTGTAGGCAGCAACAGGCTGTGTGTGTGTGTGTGTGTGTGTGTGTGTGTGTGTGTGTGTGTGTGTGTGTGTGTGTGTGTGTGTGTGTGTGTGTGTGTGTGTGTGTGTGTGTGTGTGTGTGTGTGTGTGTGTGTGTGTGTGTGTGTGTGGTGTGTGTGTGTGTGTGTGACGGAGAGAGTGAGATGGAGAGACAGAGACGGAGAGACAGAGACGGAGAGACAGAGACGAGACAGAGAGAGCAGAGCTATGGAATCAGGACAGACTCATAATTATCCGTATCCGTATAAACAGATTTGTATTCGTATAGGCAATTCGTAACAAACAGTATGCAAGTGTAAATCAGATTTGTATCTGTAATGTACAATTCGTAACTCTTATTCTCAGATTCGTAATTCAAATGTTCACTTCTGTGTCTCAAATAACCACTTTCGTGTCTCAAATACCCACATCTGTGTGTCAACTTATACATTTTAGAAGGATATTTATTTGTGACTCTCCACTGAATTTTGTGAGTAATTATGAGACTCTTTTACCTCGCTGTTAGTCATATGATTTGTAACTTGTAAGAAATAAAATCACCTATGCACGCACCAGATTTGTACTCGTATAGGCAATTCGTAACAAAAAGTATGCAAGTGTAAATCAGATTTGTATCTGTAATGTACAATTCGTAACTCTTATTCTCAGATTCGTAATTCAAATTTTCATGTATGTGTCTCAAATACCCACTTTCGTGTCTCAAATACCCACATCTGTGTGTCAACTTATGCATTTTAGAAGGAGATTTATTTGTGACTCTCCACTGATTTTTGTGCGTAATTATGAGACTCTTTTACCTCGCTGTTTGTCACATGATTTGTAACTTGTAAAAAATAAAATCACCTATGCACGCAGAGTCATTTATATTTGTATCTCACATTTGTGTGTCAACTTAACTCAAATTTAGCTGTTAATTTGCACGGATGTGTGTGAGTATTTTTGAGACTGAGAGAACAGTCTCATAATTATCTGTATCTGTAACAACAGATTTGTACTTGTGAAGTGCAATTCGTAACTCTAATTGTCAGATGTATCTCAAATCTTAACATTTGTAATTCAACTTAGAAATTCTAAACGCAAATGTAGCTGTTAATGTCCACGGATGTGTGTGGCAATTTTGAGACTATTGTACCGTGGTGATTTCACACCAATCTGTGACTTGTGTAGGGAGCAGTACCGAGTACCTCCAGTAGATGGCGGTGTGGGTACCAGATCTTCGGCTCTGTATAATTAGCTAGGATTAGACTTCCTGTTTACTTCCGGGTTGGGAGCTAGCTAGGATAATGTGTTCTTTTAAATGTCATACATTTATTTAAAAAAAAATGCATTTATGATGTCTTTTTAAAATGCGTATACTAGAGTACTTATATGTGCCCTAAAATGGACCAAAAACGGCTCTTCGTATCAACAGGTCTGACCTCCTCTATAACACCACACCCTCCGCTAAGTGGGAGAGGTGTAAAAAGTATTTTGTCCAGCGTCCACTCTAGTCTGGAAACGTTTTTGACCTGAGCCCACTGGGGGCCTGGTAACTTTTTATTTTACACCTCTCCCGCTTAGCGGAGGGTGTGGTGTTGTAGAGGAGGTCACCCCTTTTATGTTACTTTTCAGCTTTACAATTAAAAAATTGAAAAATATTCAGGATTTCAATTCAAATAGCAAAAAATAGCTGATCTACAAGCTCAAAACGTGCCACACTGCGTTTTGAGCTTGTAGATTGGCTATTTTTGCTCCGACCTGTATGTATGCAGTGTGGCCGTCTGGAGTGATTGTGGAAATATAGTGGCCCTCTCCACCATCAAAGTTGCCCACCCCTGAAAAAGGTGACGCTGCTCCACAGTACAAGGGTATAGGAAAATGTGCCAAGACTGCAAAGTGTCCAATTTAATAGGATAGCCATTTTAAATCGGTAAAACATTTTAGGGCACATATAAGTACTCTAGTATACGCATTTTAAAAAGACATATCATAAATGCATTTTTTTTAAATAAATGTATGACATTTAAAAGAACACATTAATTACGAGGTCTTAACCTCTTATTCTGAAGGCCTTATCCTAGCTAGCTCCCAACCCGGAAGTAAACAGGAAGTCTAATCCTAGCTAATTATACAGAGCCGAAGATCTGGTACCCACACCGCCATCTACTGGAGGTACTCGGTACTGCTCCCTACACAAGTCACAGATTGGTGTGAAATCACCACGGTACAATAGTCTCAAAATTGCCACACACATCCGTGGACATTAACAGCTACATTTGCGTTTAGAATTTCTAAGTTGAATTACAAATGTTATGATTTGAGATACATCTGACAATTAGAGTTGTATTATATAGAAATTTCACGAAATACCTTTCGTTTATGGGTAGGTTTCCTTCAAAACCTAGCTGCAGAACATTATTTTATGTACTCCCAGGACAGAAAATTCTAGAATTTTCGCTGTCCTGGGCTCTAAGGGTGACGTAGGAAGCCACGCCTATCCCGTATAGATACCTGCGTGGCTAAGTCAGCCCTCATTCAACTTTTCTTCTGCTAAGCTGCGAGAACGAACTTTAACATTCCAGTGTGTGCAGGGTAATATATCTCGCAAACTCGGCCGAGAGATTAATTCTTTAGGACCGTGAGATCTCTGGCACACTCTCGAAGCAAACAGAAGGATACTTCTCGAGAAAAAAAGCCGAACTTCGACACAAGTGAGTTCTAGGCAACTTGTTGCTACGCTAGCTTGTCGAAAAAACAGCTCGCGCCTCTTTTTCTCTCTCGCTAAAGCTAGCGTTTGTTAGCTTAAAGCTATCCATAGTTAGCTTAGCGCTACTAGGCAGATACGCCTGTGGTCTACTATTACACGCCACGAGGAAGATAAACCTGTGGCTGTTAAGCACTCGGACTCCTCTCTCTACAAGCAACCATGTCGCTGACGAGGGAGACCCAGCCCGGGGAAAGACGCCATCGAGGACAGCCGGTGCCCGCCGACTGTCAAGAAGGCCCCAAACAAAAGACGTGCTCCACCTGGGGATGCGGGAACACGATGTCGGGCAAAGACGGGCATGACGAGTGCATGTATTGTCTCGGCCTCACCCACACCCGTGAGTCCATGGAGGAAATCGGTCCCGTTTGCCTCCATTGTGAGAAAATGGACGACGACGTCCTAAACAACAGGCTCGGACGTGTCCAAAGGTATTATGACAACTTTGCCGCCCACGGACTCCGAGAGAGGAGCCCCACTCCTCCCCCGCGACGAGCTCGCATACAAGTCCCGCCAAAGGGGCTTTGGCCCCGCGTCACCACCGGAGAGGGACAACGAGCTACCCCGAGACAGAGGCTCGACTACTCGGGCAACAGAGCCCCAACCGGAGCCTCTTCTTCAAGAGCAGCACCTGCCGGCGCTAGCCGAGACAGGTACGCTACTTCAGCCTCTGCAACCAGGGCTCACGAGGCCACTGATTACGAGGCTCATGGCGCGAGGCCAAGGGATACCTTCGCACCGCGCCGCTCTTCCCCAGCTCCACGTGCTCGACAACACGTCGTGCAGGCCACCATTGAGTGCCCGCCCAGACATACAGCTAGACGCAGACAGCCTGCCGTTGCACCCAGCTATATGGTGGACCGCCTGGACCCTTCCCCAGACCGCGCAATGTCTCCCGGTGGGGAGCATTGGACTACCAGGGAGGAAGGGGAGCTTCGTGATGACGAGCTCCCTTCCTTCCAGGAGCAACTCCAGGACTACCACGTCCTGGACGAGGCCTACGCGGACGAGCGAGATGGCCATGATGACCTCTCCCCCGGGGACTACGTCAGCACCACTCGTCGCCCCTTCGACGACCTGGATGCCATGGACATACAGGAGCACCAGCAAGCCAGGGCTCCTGTCCCCCCGCCTCCTGTACCCCCCATGGATGACTCCAATATTTACGAGATATACAGGAAGGCTAGTGCACGTTGTAACCACACATGGCCTAAGTCAACTGTCAAGGTACTACCATGGGAAGGCAGGACTGATGAGTCCGCCCCCCCCCCTGCACCTAGAAGACAGAAGCTCCCTATGGCACAGGGCTTCGAGGAGGCCATGATGCACGCCTGGGACGAACCCCTCCTGAAGGTGGATTTTCCCAAGGCCAGCGCCAAGGGGCCCAACGACATACCAGATAAACAAACCCTCGCCATAGACTTCATGCCAGCTATGGACAAGGCTATAGCGGCCTACCTGGCCAACCCTGCAGCTCCTAGAGTGGATCACCACGTAAAGGAACCGCAGCTCCTGTCCAGCAGCGTGAGGGAAGCCTCAAAACTGAACAAGTGGCAGTATGCACACATGTCATTCGTGGCGAAGGCCCTCAATGCAGGAGCACTTCTCCAGGGTTCCATGAAGAGCCTCCTCATTGAGATGGGACAGAAGTCCATTAAAGTCCAGCTAGCGGAACTGCCAGAAGACCTGGCCGAGTTACGCCGCCTGAATCACGAGATGGCCACCCTCCAGAGGGACTCCACTCTCCACAACGCCAAGGCAATGGCATGTTCCATCCTCCAGGAGAGATGGCGTTGGGTCGATCAGACCAGCGCCATCTCCCTGGAGACAAAGAAAGAGTTTGTGGCTGGAAATATCCACCCAGACAGTATGTTTAAGGACGCTCTGGCCAAGATGTCAGAGACCATCCAACAGCTCGAGTCCTCCACCAAGACGATGAAGGCGCTCGAACCGCTGGCCAACCAGGCCGCCCCGGTAGGCCGCCCCAAGGCTAAGAAGGCACCCTGGAAGGCCAAGACCGATGACAAACCCAGGTCCCAGGACCGGAGCGGAGATAGACAGCGACAGCCTGCAGGCCGAGGCAGAGCAGACCGCCGCACCTCTCCGCCGCCCTACAAGGCCAGGAGCGCTCCCAGAGGCCGAGGCCAGGGGAAGCGCAAATGACCTGCCCGGGCCGGGTCATCTTCCCCACCACACTCAGAGTTCAAGGCCAGAGGTGGGGATCACAGATCTCACCTCAGAGCCTGCGCTGAAGCGCTTAAGGGGGCCTGTACACAGTGCTGTGAGCACCGTTGTACAGACCCCGAAAATTGTTATGTGCAATTCACATGTGTATGTTTTTCCACGTTGTTCAATAAAGAAAACAAAAAAACAAAAAACACAAAAAACAATAAAACCAACTCTGAAGGGCATAGGCCCAGTGGGAAAGATAACCCACACTGTGACAGCTTTAGCTGTCACAGGCCAAAAACTCCACGCCAATTTTTTCCAAACTCAATACCGAAAAAATTCACTAGAGGGAGACATTTCACACAAAGTAAGTCTTCCCCTAGGCAGGCCATGCACCACGCTGACAAGCACAGGGAACCCTTTGTCACGTCATCTGTCACAATGGCGGATATCCGGGGCTTCCCCGTGGATAATCCGTACAATTCAGACAGGATACAGGCTACAGTTCGCCTCGAAACCGCCCACTTCCAGGAAAATTATTTTCTCAGAAGCGAGCGGGCAAAAGGCCGCCATTCTGCAAGAGGAAATCAATTCATTAATGCAGAAAGGCGCCATCACAGAGGTGGCCCTCGACCAATCAATGAACGGTTTTTACTCCCGCTATTTCTTGGTAAAGAAAAAGGGGGGCGGACTCCGTCCCATTCTAGACCTGAGGGCATTGAATCGTCACTTAAAAAAGCTGCGATTCAAAATGCTTACTCCACCAGTCCTCCTACGCCTAATTCGCGAAGGGGACTGGTTTACGTCAATAGACCTGCAAGACGCATATTTCCACATTCCGATTTACCCGCCGCACAGAAAATTTCTGCGCTTCGGGTTCAGAGGAAAAGTGTACGAGTACACAGTCCTTCCCTTCGGAATGTCACTGAGTCCCAGAGTCTTCATAAAGTGCACCGCGGCAGCTATCGCTCCGCTCCGACAGCAAGGGATCCGTCTCGCTACATACGTAGACGACTGGATCCTACTTGCAGACTCTCCACGAGAAGCACTGTCGCACACACATCGTGTGCTCAGCCACCTCGACTCGCTTGGGTTTATAATAAACCACGAGAAGAGCATGCTTATGCCAACACAGTCAATAGACTTTATAGGCATAACACTGAACTCAATCTCTTACACGGCCCGCCTGAGCCAAGAGAGAATAGACGCAACACTGCAGTGCGTGGCGTCATTCAAAAGGGGACGCTCGATTCCTTTTCATGCATGCCTCCGGATGGCGGGGTTAATGGCCTCTGCGGTCTATTTAATCCGCCTAGCAAGGCTACATATGAGACCTTTCCAACGATGGATAGGCTCTCTACATGTACCAATGCACCGTCGGCACCAGAAGGTAACAGTAACATCACAATGCATACTAGCCCTTCAATGGTGGTCAGACAGGAAAACCCTCTCAGAGGGCGTCCCCATGGGAAAGCCTCTGATCAGGAAAGTCATCACTACAGACGCCAGCATGACAGGCTGGGGAGCCACGATGGAAGGACTCACAGCCAGAGGTTTATGGTTGGGGCCACTACGTGCCCTTCACATAAATTACTTAGAGCTCATGGCAGTCTTCCTCGCCCTGAAACACTTCGAGCAGCGCATCCTGGGTTGCCATGTCCTAGTCAGGACAGACAACACCACGGCCATGTGCTACATCAACAGACAAGGTGGACTCAGGTCCCCTCGTCTTCATCAACTGGCTCAGAAACTGATCCTGTGGTGCAACACACGCGTCCTCTCAATAGTAGCGTGTCACGTCCCAGGTCTTCTGAACACAGGGGCAGACCTGCTGTCCAGAGGACCTCTCCGCTACTCAGACTGGTCACTACACCCTCATGCAGTGGCCCAGGTCTGGAGCAGGTTTGGGAAATCCAAGGTGGATCTCTTTGCCACAGAGGAGAACACGAAGTGTCCCCTCTTCTTCGCAATCAGGGGACCATCAACGTTGGGGCTAGACGCTCTGTCACACCAATGGCCCAAAACCCTTCTCTACGCCTTTCCCCCGCTATCCCTCATCAGCCCCACTCTGGACAGAGTGAGGACTCAGGGTCTGAAGGTGCTCCTAATAGCCCCGTCGTGGGGGGTCTGGAGGTCGGAAATAACCCCTCTCCTCTACGACCAGCCGTGGAGAATTCCCCTTCGAGCGGATCTCCTCTCTCAAGCGAGGGGGGAGATCTTCCACCCTCACCCCCAGGACCTAGACCTATGGGTCTGGCCCGTCAAAGGGTGATGTTGACTGCCGTGGGTCTACCTCCGAACGTAATCGAAACGATTCAGAAAGGCAGAGCCCAGTCAACAAGGGACCGTTACGACACAGCCTGGCGCGTCTTCGAGCATTGGTGCTCACGAAGACCAGACCAAACAGTCCCCTACCAGGCCTCAGTGATCGACGTCCTGTCATTCCTGCAGGAGCTCCTAGACAATGGTCTAGGCCTCTCCTCAGTCAAGGTCCATTTGGCGGCAATCTCTGCCTGCCACCCAGGCTTTGATAACCAGACGGTGTGGAAGCACCCGCTGGTAAAACAATTCATGAAGGGTGTACGCAGGGAACATAGGACATGCAGATCCCTCGTTCCCTCGTGGGATTTGTCCCTGGTTCTAAAGGCGCTGGCTACAGCACCCTTTGAACCACTACAAACCGTGAGCCTCAAGCTCCTAACCCTGAAGGTGGCTCTCCTGATCGCACTCACGACAGCAAAAAGGGTCAGCGACCTACATGCGCTCTCGATCTCTCCAGACTGCATGAGGTTCGATGAGGGGTCGACCAAGGTCACCCTAAAGGCAAACCCCGCCTTCATTCCCAAAAATGCTCTCTCAGTGTGTGTGCCAGTGAACCTACAGGCTTTCCATCCCCCGCCGTTCTCCTCTGACGAAGACAGCAGGCTTAATTGCCTCTGCCCAGTCAGAGCTTTACGCATATACGCGGATAGACTGGCTCCCTTCAGACAAGGAAGCCAACTCTTTGTGTCCTGGGGTGCCAGGACCAAAGGAAAGCCCGTCACGAAGGTCACTATCTCTAACTGGATAGTGGAAGCCATCCGTCTGGCCTACACTAGCCAAGGCGTGGATTCCCCTCAAGCCCTGAGGGCCCACTCCACAAGAGGTGTGGCAGCTTCCTGGGCACTCTACAAGGGTGTCTCCATTCAGGAAGTCTGCACAGCAGCAAGCTGGTCTACACCCTCGACTTTCGCCACATACTATAACCTAGATGTGGCAGCGCCTTCGCTAGCGCACGCGGTCTTGGGGGCCGCTGCTCAGTAAGGCATCAGGGCAGCATAGCGCTGCCTCCTGCTCTCCACAAGGACTAGGTTCTGGACCCAAAAGGGTCCGAGCCCCTCCCAAAAGGTTTACCTGGGACCCACTGGAAGTTCAGGTCACGGGAGTTCATAAAGTCCCATAAACGAAAGGTATTTCGTGAAATTTCTATATAATACAACGTTAAAGGTTACTTTAGTAACCACGGTTGTATATATAAATTGAACAAAATACCTTTCGTGGAACGCCCTTCTGTTCTCTAAAGCAGAAGAAAAGTTCCGAATGAGGGCTGACGTAGCCACGCAGGTATCTATACGGGATAGGCGTGGCTTCCTACGTCACCCTTAGAGCCCAGGACAGCGAAAATTCTAGAATTTTCTGTCCTGGGAGTACATAAAATAATGTTCTGCAGCTAGGTTTTGAAGGAAACCTACCCATAAACGAAAGGTATTTCGTTCAATTTATATATACAACCGTGGTTACTAAAGTAACCTTTAACGTTACGAATTGCACTTCACAAGTACAAATCTGTTGTTACAGATACAGATAATTATGAGACTGTTCTCTCAGTCTCAAAAATACTCACACACATCCGTGCAAATTAACAGCTAAATTTGAGTTAAGTTGACACACAAATGTGAGATACAAATATAAATGACTCTGCGTGCATAGGTGATTTTATTTTTTACAAGTTACAAATCATGTGACAAACAGCGAGGTAAAAGAGTCTCATAATTACGCACAAAAATCAGTGGAGAGTCACAAATAAATCTCCTTCTAAAATGCATAAGTTGACACACAGATGTGGGTATTTGAGACACAAAAGTGGGTATTTGAGACACATACATGAAAATTTGAATTACGAATCTGAGAATAAGAGTTACGAATTGTACATTACAGATACAAATCTGATTTACACTTGCATACTGTTTGTTACGAATTGCCTATACGAGTACAAATCTGGTGCGTGCATAGGTGATTTTATTTCTTACAAGTTACAAATCATATGACTAACAGCGAGGTAAAAGAGTCTCATAATTACTCACAAAATTCAGTGGAGAGTCACAAATAAATATCCTTCTAAAATGTATAAGTTGACACACAGATGTGGGTATTTGAGACACGAAAGTGGTTATTTGAGACACAGAAGTGAACATTTGAATTACGAATCTGAGAATAAGAGTTACGAATTGTACATTACAGATACAAATCTGATTTACACTTGCATACTGTTTGTTACGAATTGCCTATACGAATACAAATCTGTTTATACGGATACGGATAATTATGAGTCTGTCCTGATTCCATACAGAGCACTAAGGAGAGAGGCAGACACAGGAGAATTGTGTGATCAAGTGACCAGTTCAGAGGTCATCCATAATGCTCTTGTTTTTGATTGAATTGCCTTTTAACTGCTTTGTAACGGCCGCTGAAGGGTGAGCATTGACCAGGGCTCTGATCAATGTGTGAAAATGATTGGCCGTGCCGGGCAGATCAATAATGACTATATGAGTGAGTAATGGGATAGAATCAATAATGACTTTCAGAGTGAGTAATGGGAGGCACGGTGGCACAGTCGGTAGTGCTGTCGCCTCACAGCTAGAAGGTCCTGGGCTCGATTCCCGCTGGAGACGCTGTGGGCGCTGGGGGCACGTTCTCTCCTCCGCGTCATCAGTGCCCATACCCTAGTGGGGTTGGCGAAAGGGCTTTCTGTATGGAGTTTACATGTTCTCCCCGTGTCCCCTAGGGTAGGTTAAAAAAACCAGGCAGTAATCCCGGTCTCTATACTGCCTCCTGGAGGGGAAACGAACTGTTTGGAATAACGTGTTCCTTCCACGTGCTACGTCCAGCCAGGGAAACTACCCCCTGTCAAGTGAAAAAAAAGCAGCTTCGGTCCGTTGCTCTCCCCAGGTTGGCAGAGGAAGTGTAGAGCCCAGGAGTATACATAGATAAAGGCACTGGGTGAAAAAATGGATTACAAAATCATGGGATATACTGTATATATATATTTTTTTAGAGTGAGTAATGGGATAGAATCCCGGAGGTGCACATCGTTGTTGTCGGGTGTAAACCTGGTATGTCCAAAACTATTCATTTTTTAAATTATTATTATTACAATTTGTTTTTATTAGATAAAATAGCCGATGTGGTGTGAGATCAGTTTGTAGATCAGCTATTTTCTCTACTTTTGCGCAACACTTGATGTATGATGTAGTTGAAAGTTCAAATGTAGATACGAGGTTTCCCGGCCGACATCAACGACATTCAGATGGATGTTGTTCTCACATACAATGAGACCGGCTTGTTTACACTGGCTGCTCGCTGCCGGCGAGATGAATTGAGTGTTTGGGTTTGCTGTTACATTCACTTTCGTTCTGCCCTCTGTGTTTTATTTGTGCTTTCCTCTAAGTCAGTCAGACAGTATGTGTGTGAGTGACCCCCACGGGTCCTTGAGGCCGGGGCTGAGAAACTCGGGCCCCTGTTTTTTTTCCTTCTTTTACTAATTTGAATAGTTCAAATAGCGGATCTACAAGCTCACAAACAACGTGTCAATGTAGATCGGCTTGTTGAACAATTTTTAAATGTTGTTCAAACTAGTCAAAAAGGGCAAAAAAAAAGTCCAGGGATAAGGTGTAAGGCACTGACGAAAATAGGGCCCCTCCGCTCTAGAAAGCCAATAAATGCTCCTTCCAACGTTGGAAAAGATCCACTTCGGACAGGCTTTCTGAACTAGTCTGGAGAGTCAGGACATCTGGGTGTGCTCGAGTTCTGAGGTAAAGTTCTGAGACCGCCCATCAGAAGTTCTGAATGACATCAATTTGTAGTTATATCACCTCCCTTTCTGAAAACTTCGGAAAGAGCATGTATTGCACTTAAGTCGCCATTGCCTTCTTGCCTGTGTGGACTTTGCTGAGAGGGCGAAACCAGAAAGCTTAGTTCGAAAAATAATTTCACCCCTGCCCTCATCCATCGCCAAGGACTTATTTAACTTCTTTTTCATGATGTCCTGGAGCGCCAAGGACGTGTTTTTTGTGTTTTATAACATGGTAAAAAAAAATAGATAAATTTTTTTAGACTTTTTTTTTTGAAAAAAATAAAAATATATAAAATAAAATAAAATATATATGGTGGCGGTCTGGGCCTTTTGGCGCCCCCTGGTGGCGATGGATGAGTTAACTTGTGACGTGACCGTCGAAGAGGTTAACACTTTGACCTCTATTAACGAGTGGTCCGAGTTAATTAATTGTAGACAGCGACGGCTCCAGAAAATTGTGACTGG
>NC_136802.1:17066731-17092785 GCF_951216825.1 Electrona antarctica
TGGTTTGTGTGAACACAAACATTGGTTTGTGATTGACTGATCAACCCATAGCGATGATTTGATTGGCTGAGCGATATTGAAGACAAAAGTGAGGGCAGAAAAGTGAAGACGGAAAAGTGAGGAGGCAAATTGTGATTGTCCAGAATGAGATGATGTATGATGATAAGAGCACCCCTCACTTCACACAGGTGTGTTTTTTTTATTGTATGTAATGAGATTGTTAGGCTAACATACGTACTAGTAGGAGAAGGAGTGAGCCATAAACCCACTCAAAAAACGGAGGAAGACTTTTAAAATGTATCTCACGATTTTTTAAACCCATTTTTTTCACCCAGTGTCAATTATCTAATGTAATCCTGGGCGTTACACTCCCTCTGCCAACCTAGGGAGAGCAACAGACTAACCTCATGCTTCCTTCTATGCATGAGGAGTCTTTTCACCTGACAGGGGGGAGTTTAACTGGCTGGACGTAGCACGTGGAAGGAACACGTTATTCCAACCAGTTCCTTTCCCCTCCATCAGGCACCCCGGCTGGTCATGTTTTCATCCCCGTGTCTCCTATACCCTACCCCCACCCACATGGTTTAATAACTGTGTCCGGGTCCACCCTTTGAGTCATGTAGTGCTAATGAGCAGGCATGCAGGTTCGCACGCACGCACGCACGCACGCACGCACGCACGCACGCAGGCAGGCAGGCAGGCAGGCAGGCAGGCAGGCAGGCAGGCATGCAGGCACACACTGTATGTATTGTACAGTGCAACAGAATATTAAACACCTAACCGCACGCATACACGCACACACACACCAACTGCTCCTGATGAGCAGATTGGTGTCTTCATTGACTTGCCTCTGCCGCACGTGTGTGTGTGTGTATGTGTACCGCGGCATTAGCATCATGTGCATGTGTAAACAGCGTGTCTGTGCTGCTGTAGTGTTGCGTGAATGGGCGAATGTTAAGTACTTTGTAAAGCGCTTTGGATGGTATGAAAGAATAAAAAGGTGCTTTGTAAAATGCAGTCCATTCATCATTTTAGTCCAATTACATGCGCGCAGTCACGCGTGGGCGCACACCGTTTTGGACATTTGGTTTCAACCCTACAATGTGCTTTACGGCTTGATATGGCTTCTGTTACACCCAGCCACCTTTCTCTCCGTTTGTCATTCTCTTCTCTTCTCTACACCGCTGCAGCTCACTGCACAATGTTCTCTCGGATGTTTCCTTCCTTTTTTCCATTTTACTTCGGTCCCTATATCTCTCCTGTCTGGCTTCACTCTGCTCTCTCTCTCTCTCTCTCTCTCTCTCTCTCTCTCTCTCTCTCCCCACTTAGATTCAGGGGTGGCCAAGCGCCTCTTTTTGATTCAACAGGTTGTCAGGTTGGGCCATTGAAGTGATCAACAGAGTCGATTAAATGCAACCACCGTTATTATTAACCATTACTGTTTGAAGTGGCCGAGGCCCATTGGTGGGCCACGAGGGAAATGCAAGTGGATTTAAATGTTTAATGATGATATAACAATGTTAAAAGATTCATGGGAAAAAAACCGATCTGAGATCAGATTCTAAAAATGTCTTCTAAATCCTGACAGTTTTCTGAAAAAGCTAGGTTTCTATGTCAGTCGTTCTTCGATTTTTCAAAAATAGCAGACCTACAAGCTCGTAGTGCGGCACTCGGTGCCGCGCTATGAGCTTGTAGATCTGTCAATAGCTAAAGCATAACATAATGCTAACACCAAAAGGGGTTCCCGCCCAAAATGGGTTAAAACCTTGGTTTCAACTGAAAATAAAGTGGTTCGTGCAGAGCCAACTCGGGTCCATTTTACTGTATACCTCTAAGGCTACAACTAAGTATACCATACTGATGTAGTAGGTTTGAGTTGGGGGAAGAGCCTTTGTGTATGTCCTTGTTTTGTGTTACTGTATTGTTCTTGTATATGTTGCACCTTGAGGACCCCCTTGAAAACGAGTTGATGCAACTCAAGGGACTATCCTCTAGTCTAGTGACATTTCTAAATCAAAATAAAATACTAACTTGGTGGTTGGTGGCTTGATGGTTCAAGTCAGAGGAGGAGATGAAGGAGTTGTTTACGACAGCGACACCAGCAACATTAGGACTTCTGTGCAGCGTTATGTGATTTATATCTCTCTCTCTCTCTCTCTCTCTCTAGGTCGTCCTCAGATGAGCCCTTCATCTTCACATCCAGTCA
This sequence comes from Electrona antarctica, assembly GCF_951216825.1. Lineage (NCBI taxonomy): Eukaryota > Metazoa > Chordata > Actinopteri > Myctophiformes > Myctophidae > Electrona > Electrona antarctica. The sequence continues at coordinate 17,068,938 of NC_136802.1, forward strand.
TCCCGGTTCTCCATACATCTGGCCAGTTTGTGGTATGTTTGAGTTTATGCAAATATTGTGAAATGTGTGTGAGAGAGAGAAACAGAGTGTGTGTGTGTGTGTGTGTGTGTGTGTGTGTGTGTGTGTGTGTGTGTGTGCGTGTGCGCGCGCGCGTGCGCGCGCGACTCCCTGCAGCTTAAGCAGATGGCTGTGTCAGACTCTGGCTCTGGAATCAGCCTCTTTGATATCCTCACACCACAGCAGCAGCCACGTGCGTGCGTGCGTGCGCAACTGGGGGCACATATGTGCTGTCTAGCCAATCAGACGGTCAGGGTGACTTGTTGTGACTCACCTTTCTCGTCCTAACTACCTCTGTTTACCCCAACTGCATTGGACTCTCTCTCTCTGTCTCTCGCTCCCTCTCGCTCTCCCCCTCTCTCTCTTTCTCCCGTATCCCGTATCATCTCTCTGTCATCTCAACCTTTCTTTTCACGTCTTTTCACGCACGCACGCACGCACGCACGCACGCACGCACGCACGCACGCACGCACGCACGCACGCACGCACGCACGCACGCACGCACGCACACTCTCTCTCTCTCTCTCTCTCTCTCTCTCTCTCTCTCTCTCTCTCTCTCTCTCTCTCTCTCTCTCTCTCTCTCTCTCTCTCCCGCTCTCTGCACCAGCAGTAATTAACAGCTAAGAGATGGGAGGGGATCAAATGGCAGTATAATGGACCATTAGTGTGTATGTGATCAGACTCCAGTGTGAGAACCCTGCCTGGACGACGGGCCAAAAAAAGAATACGAGTTTAATGAGTTTGTTTTTCTCATGAAGCAACGAGTGATCAGTGAACTTAGAGTGCTTTCGCGAAATGCGTTTGTTTGTCAAATTTACTAATGGAATCACGTTCTATTTAAGCTGCCTGGACCCTATAGCAATAGCATCCATATTCTGACTGGATCCTAGCATCCTATTCTGGGCATGTCACAACGGGTGAACATACAGTACACAATGAAAGTGAATGAATGGGACCAGACAGGATATTATTGGCTTCATATCCATAAACGGTTTTATCGATGACTTGCGTTATTCACTACTTAGGTTACATGTGGAATTAAATCTGTCATGCAATAAAATAAAATAAAAGCTGATTTGATTACTCAAACTCATGAATGTTGATGCTGTTAATGACGGTAACATTTCGCCTGAGTGTTTGTCATAGCTTTCCTCTAGTTTCCCTATTAGAGTTTCAGCGAGTAAACAGTCTTGTGGGCTTTCATTTGATGGCCGCTAACCAGTGAATAGTGCGATGTTGACAGATTGTCGCCTCCATCTGGCTTTGTAATGAGGGCTATATGGCTAAAACAACAACTTTACAGTCATCATTAAAACTGTGCTCTCCAAGCTCTCTTTGCTGCATTTACCTAAGCCAAGAGGTACTTGTCACCCCGCCCCCCCCACCCACCCACCCCGCGAGTGTTGTCTGTCTGTCGGTCTGTCTGTCGGTCTCCACGGGTTGAAAGGTTGGTGCTGGGGGGGTACTTTTATGTACATCATGTCGAGCCACCTCACACTATACAGAAGCAGAAGAGATAAAGAGGCTCTGCCTGATATATGGAAGACATGGCTTCCCAAGGCTACCTACTTAATACTTTACTTAAGTGGTGTGTGTGCTTTCTATTTGGTTGTATAGAACGGTTATCGTCGTTTGCTTGTGTCAGAGAGAGAGAGAGAGAGGGAGAGGGAGAGGGAGGGGGAGAGGGAGAGAGAGAGAGAGAGGGAGAGGGAGAGGGGGAGGGAGGGAGAGGGGGAGGGAGGGAGAGAACCTTCTTGGCCGTGGCGATCCCTTATTATTGCTTTCAAGGTTGAAATGAAAGTCCACACAGCTTCAAACCTAAATGAGATACGGCCATGTGTGGCCTGTATATCTCACTTAGCCTCTCTGCTCTGATATATCTCAGAACGTCTCCCTATATTATTCTATTCCCTGCACTCTGCTCTGCTCTTTCTCTGTGCATTTGACCTCTAACTTCTGATGTTCTCTTCACATTGTTGTCGTCGGGAAGAAACCTCCTATCTCCACGTTTCAACTTTGTATGGGATCATTTTTGCCCCTTGAATAAGGCACCTCACTGAAAGGACCTTTGGCAGGGAAGGGAATCAGACTGAAATTAATTCTGGCAGTCTATGAGTTACAGTAAGTAAAATTAGGAGTAGTTTTACAACCACTTTTTCAACCATCGTTGAACTGATGCAAACATCAAACGCGTCTTTCTTTCCCCTCCAGACTTGACTACATGGAACAGATGGTGTCCCTCTGTACCTCTCTGGTTGACACGCAACACACCTTCAATCCCTCTGTACCTCTCTGGTTGACACGCAACACACCTTCAAAACACCTGCCTCGAGAAAGATTCTTTATCTTTAAGACACAGATGTCATGACATGAGCCGTGTACCCGACAACATATGTCTATGCCAGGGGGTTCTTGTAGGATAAATGGGGGAAAAAAGTAGAAATACATACAATTACAGTCAAATATTATTTTTGTTTTCCTAGAATGGCAATGCAATGAAAAATAAATACATACATGCCATTAACAAAGATAATACTATTGGTGACATGCAACGATATGGAATAAAGATCATAACAAATATACGTAGTGCTTTCACATATACGCTATCTGTACAGTATATATATATATATATAGTATGTGTTTGTGTTTGACCTTGATGTAACGGGAACCATTGTGCTGTCATGTGCTGCTAATGCAAAGTTGCAATTGGTTTCCACCGCCAGCTCTGCTCAGAGAGACGACCCCTCCTGTGTGTGTGTGTGTGTGTGTGTCACTTTGCATGCGTGCGTCATTTGTGTAAAGGCATTTTTTTGGCTGATGACCATTTTTTTGACCATTTGCTGATTGATCCTCTAAAATGGCAGTATATTCCAACTTATTTATGGTATTTTACTGCCTGTGTGTGTGTGTGTGCGTGTGTGTGTGTGCGTGCGTGCGTGCGTGCGTGCGTGCGTGCGTGCGTGCGTGCGTGCGTGCGTGCGTGCGTGCGTGCGTGCGTGTGTGCGTGCGTGCGTGCAGATGCAGGTTAGAAGCAGTTGTTCTGTGTTGTCTGTTCTAAGCAGCGGTGTGTGACTGACTGTGTGCCTACAGGGAGTTCCTGGCACTGGAATGATGCTTTGAAAGACCCAAGGCTCTGAAGCACATGCCTACTTTATAGGAAACTAAAAATAGAAGAAGCAGGGACTCATTTAACCCTGAGAGACTTTGTGAATGCAGATAAACACGAAAAAGGAATATTGCAGTTCTTTTTTGACGGGCGCTATAGCCACTCCAATGCATTGCTTTCCGAAATTACGTCATGTGGCAGCCAAGTCTATATGAACCTTTTTTTTAGGGCAGCAAATTATGTAATTTAACAGAGCAGCAGGAGGACGCTGTGGAAGCAGTGAGCACTAGAGCAGCAGGAGGACGCTGTGGAAGCAGAGCAGCAGGAGGACGCTGTGGAAGCAGTGAGCACTAGAGGGACGCACCTTTAAAGAACACTAAACACGGGTGATTTTCACCCAGACAATTATATTTTAGTAATGTTTTTGTATGTTGCTGATGTCTGAGGTGAGTGGGTCTTTCAGTACCTTTCATGATGCTCAGTAAAATGGTAAATGGTAAATGGTGCATTTATATAGCGCCTTTATCCAAGGCGCTTTACATAGATTGTGCATTACATTCACCCATTCACACACACATTCATACACCGATTGCGACGGAAGCCATGCAAGGTATCAACCAGCACATCGGGAGCAATTTGGGGTTCAGTGTCTTGCCCAAGGACACTTCGACATGTAGACAGGAGGAGCCGGGTTTCGAACCGCCGACCCATGGATCATTGGACGACCTGCTCTACCTCTTGAGCCACAGTCGCCCCTGATGTCAGTAACATCATAGCAGGTACTGCAGGTTTGTTTCCCTGCCGACATCCCTGTTTTAATTTCACCCGTGTTTAGTGATAGACTCAGAGTATCCTGAGCTAACGTGTTAGGTTTCTGGTCTAGAGGGGCAGGTCGCGGCTGAGATTTGGCACGCCCTGATTGGATCTCACCGATCTGTCCGTCAGCCCCGGACGCCGGCGAAAATGAAAGCCTCATGGGGATCGAGGCTAGACTCAGAGTGATAGAGAAAATTCCAATACACCCACAATGTGCTTTTGTTTTTCTCCCCCCACTGGACCATTCTTGCATGTCCCAGGACTGGGTGAACCAAGTTCAGCTCCATTATGTATTTTTTAGGAATATTTTTTTAAATAATACCCACGTTTTTCACCGATTTTGCCTCCCTATATGATATCTATTCTTCGTTTTATTGTGAAAAGTCTTGATGGAATATTGAAGAAGAGTACCTCAAGTTGCCATGTATTGCTGTACTTCAATATATTTTGATGAGAAATTGTTTTTTATGGAATGTTTTACATTGGATAAAATATACCCAATGTGAAATATGACAAAACGGATGTTTAGTGTTCTAGGGTTAATACGTGACTGTGCCAGCTAACTGTGTAACTTGGAATGAAACATCGCTCTGTTTAATTGATTTATCACCCACCCTATGAATAATATCCACACTGTAGTCTTCTATATCACTTCCATCTGGTCTCACACGCACACACACACACGCACACACACACACACACACACGCTCTCTCTCACGAGTGAATCACCCACTCATTTCATTTCATGCCCATAACGGTAATGATGATAGTATAACTCTCGCATATCATTAATCGCTGTGGTAACGGCACAACTGCATTGGACCATTCTGGTTCTGCTTCCCACGCTTTACTTTACACACACTCTCTCTCTCTCTATCTCTCTGTGTGTGCGCGCGTGTTAGATTACATCAGATTAAATTAGACACACTTTATTAATCCCTTCAGGAGGGTGAGACCAAAATATCCCCTCCACCCCTACACACACACACACACACACACACAGTAAACAGTAACTCCAACGGTAAACTCAAGACGATGCGATCTTGTAAAACACAATCTATGCCAATGTTGAGATTTCATAGCGCTTAAACCCGCCTGTGCCAGATGACGAGGATCTCGTCATTGTTTGATTTCTATTAATCCAGAATTAATACTGTTATATTTTATTTACCATATTTTAGCTTTCTGTCGCTAGGCAACGCTTTGCCTCCGCGTTGTGACTTCATTGAAATCCAATGATGTGTGGCACACACCAGTCAGTGGCCTTGTGGTTAGAGTGTCCGCCCTGAAACTGGGAGGTCGCGGTTCGATCCCCGGCCCGGTCATACCAAAGACTGTAAAAATGGGACCCAATGCCTCCCTGCTTGGCGCTCAGCATCAATGGGTTGGATTGGGGGGTCAAATGACCTTTTTTCTTGGAATTGAGGCAAAGATTGAGGCTATATGAGGTGAGGGACGATGTTAGGAGCTCAATAAAAAATCAGCGCAACCTCGCGGTTAGCATATTAGCACTTCTGACGTCAGCGAAGGGGACCCACTGTGGGCACTGGCTCGAAAATGGCCGAGTACTACTTCCGGTCCAGGGGGACTTCTTCGTGGCTTTTTTCGTGCATTTTGTTGGCACTGGCGCCACAGCGCTGGAGTCAATGGTGGCATTTCTATACCTTTAGAATCCAATAAAGCCTTGTGACCCATTTAACGTGGGCATAACATAATTAATTATGTTTCTATATATGTAACATATGTGGGTTTAATGCCTGCATGGTGGTAATGTGAAACGCCACCAAAATGGGAGCACAACACTCCTAATTGAGCCACACGTTTTGACCAGTGGTGTAAAGTAACTAAAGTACATGTACTTACATACAATTTTGAGGTATTTGTAGGCCTACTTTACTTGAGTATTTTCAATTCCCAATTACTTCTACTCCTGTATTCCTGTGGGGAGAACTAGATCCGGCGGTGTTGTAAGGCAGGGGTTCTCAACCCGTGGGTCGCGACCCCTCGGGGGGTCGCCAAATTATTTTAGGGGGTCCCCAAATTATTTAAAAAAAAAAAAAGAAAATTTTATTTTATTTTCACGATTTTTCAAAAATAGCAGACCTACAAGCTCGTAGCGCGCCACTCGGTGGCGCGCTATGAGCTTGTAGATCTGCTATTTTTCAATAGCTAAATTATAACAACGCTTAAAACACCAAAAGGGGTTCCCGCCCAAAATGGTTTAAGGTTATTGTAGCAGTCAATTTATATTGGGGGTCGGGAGGGGGCGGGGCGGGGGTCCCGAGACGTTGCCAAAGCATTTCCGGGGGTCCCCGGCCAAAAACGTTGAGAACCCCTGTTGTAAGGTGTCGCTTGTTGTGCGCTCCTCCATATGCTTTGTGTCAACTTTGAAACTAGTTTCATACCCCACTAGAGTATTCGGTAATTAGAAAAAGTAAACAAGAACACGACAAACGGACGGAAGCCCCATCCATCATCCATTATAATCCATATAGTGCTGTCAGCCTGCAGTTGTCACGAATCTCCCATCTGCCGGGCGGCCACGCACGCACGCACGCACGCACGCACGCACGCACGCACGCACGCACGCACGCACGCACGCACGCACGCACGCACGCACGCACGCACGCACAGAAGGAATACGGTGATAACTGATGCAGCGTGTGTATACGGTTACCATGGTGATTAATGGCATAGGAAACTTACTATCACTCTTCAGTATGAATCGAGTGGTTAATGTACTGCATTTGCGTCATCAGTGGTGGAAAGTAACTTGTACAATTTCCAGTACTTTTACTCCACTACATTGAAATTATTATTTGAAAACATTAGTTACTAGTTACTTTGATTATTATTACAAAATATACACTAACCACTTCAGCCCTATATACATTTCGGCCATTTGAAAATAGCCGGTCTACTACTAGCTCACAATGTGTGGCGATGCGACGCATTGTGAGCTAGTAGATCTGCTATTTTCAAATGATTTTTTTTATGCATTTGCATTTGCATTTGAAAACTTGAAACGGGACATAGGCCTACTGCGTAATGAGTACTTTTACTTTTGGTACTTGATTTTGATAATATTACTTTTACTCAATACAATTTGAATTCTGGACTATTACTTGTATAACAGAGTATTTCCATATTGCAGTATTGATACTTGTACTTAAGTAAAACAAATATACTACATTTTTCATGTGTGTGTGATTGTGTCCAGGTTGTTCATCTTGGCCTTATAGACGTTTAGAGGTCAGGGTCTTGTTTGTTTGTTTGTTTATGCTCACATACAAAAATATTAAAAAAATGTCAAGGTCAATAAAAAATGTGAAGGAGAAAGACCAAAAAGTAAAAACCCAACAGGGGCTTCTCCATGGATAGGGTTAGGGGTTTGGGGCTAGAGAAGTGGCATTCTCCATGGATAGGGTTAGGGGTTTGGGGCTTGAGAAGTGGCATTCTCCATGGATAGGGTTAGGGGTTTGGGGCTAGAGAAGTGACATTCTCCATGGATAGGGTTAGGGGTTTGGGGCTTGAGAAGTGGCATTCTCCATGGATAGGGTTAGGGGTTTGGGGCTTGAGAAGTGGCATTCTCCATGGATAGGGTTAGGGGTTTGGGGCTAGAGAAGTGACATTCTCCAGGGAGAGGGTTAGGGGTTTGGGGCTTGAGAAGTGGCATTCTCCAGGGATAGGGTTAGGGGTTTGGGGCTTGAGAAGTGGCATTCTCCATGGATAGGGTTAGGGGTTTGGGGCTTGAGAAGTGGCATTCTCCATGGATAGGGTTAGGGGTTTGGGGCTTGAGAAGTGGCATTCTCCATGGATAGGGTTAGGGGTTTGGGGCTTGAGAAGTGGCATTCTCCATGGATAGGGTTAGGGGTTTGGGATGGATGGATGGATGGATGGATTTTATTTTGTCATTGAACACTGTTTACACACATGTACAACGAAATTGATCTGTTGGCATCATTCCAAAGCAGTACAAAAGTAATCATAATGTGTTAGTAGTAGCACCCAGTAGGTACCAATAATAAAAAGCAGTAAGAAAAAGAAATACCAGTGTATGTACAGTCAGTGAAGAGTTCATGTTTTAGGACCGGGAGGGGGGGGGGGGGGGGAGGAGACGACGAGGACAATGACTGAGGGGAAGAAGCTGTTTCTGGATCGGGTGGTTGAAGTCTTGAGGCATCTGTAGCCTTTTCTCCTCTGTGAATGGGAGGGGTGGAACAGTCTGTTGTTGGGGTGGGAGGCATCCTTGATGATGCTGAGGGCTTTAGACTGGCAGCGTTGTTTGTGGATGGACTCAATTGATGGTAATGAGGAACCTATAATGCGCTGTGCAGTTTTCACCACCTTCTGTAGTGATTTCCGCTCTGCCACAGTACAGTTTCCGTACCAAGCTGTGATACAGTAGGTCAATGTACTTTCAATGGTACCCCGGTAAAAGTTTTCCAGAGTCTGGTGGGATAGCTTGACTTTCCTTAGTCTCCGCAAGAAAAAGAGACGCTGGTGGGCCTTCTTTATGAGGGATGATGTGTTTAGGGTCCAGGAGAGGTCTTCAGATATGTGGACCCCCAGGAACTTGAAGCTGGTGACACGCTCCACCTCCACACCATCGATGAGGATCGGAGCATGCTGCCCCCCTCTGCTCCGTCTGAAGTCCACAACCAGCTCCTTTGTCTTGGAGGTGTTAAGGGCGAGGTTGTTCTCTGCGCACCACCTCACCTGGTGTTGTACTTCCTCCATATAGGCGCGTTCGTCGTTGTTCTTGATAAGGCCAATCACTGTAGTGTCGTCTGCGAACTTGATGACATGGTTTGAGGCATGTGCAGGTGTGCAGTCGAAAGTGAAGTGGGAGTATAGAAGGGTGCTCAGGACACAACCCTGCGGGAGACCAGTGTTCAGGGTGATGGTTGAGGAGGTGAGGTTGCCTATCCTGACCTGCTGGGGTCTGTTCACAAGGAAGTCAAGGATCCAGTTACAGAGCAGGGGGTCAATGTCAAGGTCGGTAAGTTTCTTAATCAGTTTGGAGGGGATGATTGTGTTGAATGCTGAGCTAAAGTCTATGAATAGCATTCTCACACAGGTGTTGTCAGTATCCAGGTGAGAGATGGTGAAGTGTAGAGCTGTAGCAATGGCGTCCTCCGTGCTCCTGTTTTCCCGAAAGGCAAACTGGAACTGGTCTAGGGTTTGTGAGATGGTGGATTTCACATGAGCCAGGACCAGCCTCTCGAAACACTTCATTATGATGGAGGTGAGTGCGACAGGGCGGAAATCATTCAGCCTTTCAGCAGAGGGGTGCTTCGGTACCGGTACGATGGTGGTGGTTTTAAAGCACATAGGAACAATTGCTTGGGTCAGGGACAGGTTGAAAATGTCAGTCAGAACCCCGGATAGCTGTACAGCACAGGCCTGGAGAACCCGACCAGGGATTCCGTCAGGCCCAGCAGCCTTCCGTGCATTTGTCCTGCACAGTACCGCCTGCACGTCAGTGGTGGTGAGTATGAGGGGCTGGTGATTTGTAGGGAGGACAGCTTTGGTGGCTGTCTCCATATTCTCCCTATCAAAACGAGCATAAAAAGTATTCAGCTCGTCAGGGAAGGAGGTGTCACTGGACAGAGGTGAAGCTTTAGTGGATTTATAGTTTGTAATAGCCTGTATACCTTGCCACATGCGCCGGGAGTCGGAGTTGTTAGCGAAGTGCTCCTCAAAAAGGGTTTTTTGGGGCTTGAGAAGTGGCATTCTCCATGGATAGGGTTAGGGGTTTGGGGCTTGAGAAGTGGCATTCTCCATGGATAGGGTTAGGGGTTTGGGGCTTGAGAAGTGGCATTCTCCATGGATAGGGTTAGGGGTTTGGGGCTTGAGAAGTGGCATTCTCCATGGATAGGGTTAGGGGTTTGGGGCTTGAGAAGTGGCATTCTCCATGGATAGGGTTAGGGGTTTGGGGCTTGAGAAGTGGCATTCTCCATGGATAGGGTTAGGGGTTTGGGGCTTGAGAAGTGGCATTCTCCATGGATAGGGTTAGGGGTTTGGGGCTTGAGAAGTGGCATTCTCCAGGGATAGGGTTAGGGGTTTGGGGCTAGAGTTTATCCCTATTTCATCCTTAGAAATAGCCGATCTACAAGCTCACAATGCGTCACATGCACAGCCCGACACATTGTGAGCACAGGTTTTACTCGACTAAATGTACAGCTGCTTTTGTCGACTAAAATGTATTTTGGCAGGACTTGCTGATAATAGCCCAGTTGAGTGGTCAGATGGGTGGGCCCTGGGCCGAAATGTGCTCAAGTGGGCTCTGATCCAGAACATGTCAGAAACCACTGGGTCGTGTAGGCTACACTATCCCCATTGTGCAGAGAGTCAGAGACTTGCAGAGATGAAGCAAGCAAGACCGATCTCCGCTTTGTTCATGTGTGCATGCAAGCGCGCGCGCGTGCGTGCGTGCGTGCGTGCGTGCGTGCGTGCGTGCGTGCGTGCGTGCGTGCGTGCGTGCGTGCGTGCGTGCGTGCGTGCGTGCGTGCGTGCGTGCGTGCGTGCGTGCGTGCGTGCGTGCGTGCACGATGTACGTCAATGCGTAATGCGTGACTGATCCTTGGTTCCATCCCTGGAAGCTCCAGGCGTGGTTATATGGACGTGACCCAGGAGAGAGCAGCTATTCCTGGGGAGAGAGAGCGGCTATGCTGGCTGCCTCCGGTACACACGGGGCTCTGGAGATCTGGAAGGCTGCTGTGAAGAGGAGATTACAGGACTGATGAGAGAGAGGAGGATGACGCAAGAGAGAGAGAGTAGTTGTCTTACTGACTGACAGAGAGAGATAGAGTGATTGTGGCTGTGGGATTACAGTTATTGAGCAGCAGTGAGGAGCTGATGAGATGCATAATTAGGCAGATTGGACGGCGATAGTGAGCTCCGCTGGGCCCCTTGGATCCAGCTGTCCAACTGTGTTAGACATGGCTGTGACGCCCCGGCCGGCGCGGTGACGCGGTGCTCCACACCGCATACGCTTTATAGCTGTGATCGTGACCCGAGCGGAAGGCTTACACTGTTAGCCTTCCGCTCGGGTCACGATCACAGCCAAAGCGTAAGCCTTGCAGCATGTAGTGACGGATGTTGCAGAATGTTGCGTATACACGTGTTAGACGTCATGACGTCTACTCTGTACATATAAGGTGCTGGTGTAATAGATGGTTGAGAACATGCAAATCCAGACGGCAAACATAGATTGACACAGTAGGTTGATAGATCATTATACTGGAGGAGTCTGATGTAAACAAGTCTTAGTGCAATGCATTTCGGAAACTTCCGGTTGTCCCTTTTTGAAGCCTTCAAATGGAGACAAACCAATAGAAGTCTATGTAGAAGAGCTAGCCGCCATTGGACTGGCCCCATGAAGTGAACGGCGTTTGCGTAACTCTGTCTTACTCTATGGCTCTGCTTTCCACCACTGGTGTCGACAGACATCAGTTGTGCTGGACCTCCCACTGAGCCCAGCTGGAAGCTCCTATTATCCAGTCTGTTTGAAACAATAATTGAAAGCAGAGCCGGTCTCTCTCTTGTTCTCTCTCAATTTCTCTCTCTCTCTCTTGCTCTCTCTCTCTCTCTCTCTCTCTCTCTCTCTCTCTCTCTCTCTCTCCTCTCTCTCTCTCTCTCTCTCTCTCTCTCTCTCTCCACAAAAGCGTCGAGGTGGACTGAGTTTTTTGGCCCTGAAAGGCTGTTGGCGGTGCCTGTACAAGCTTCCGGTTGACAAACGGCCGGCTGACCTCCAGTGGAGGATAGTACATGCATGGGGCGATAGCTAGGAACAGATACAATTAAGGCACACATTGATTCTAATCATCACAGGGAGGGTTTTCTCTTCTGTTCCCAGACAGAAACACATTTTCATTTATTTGTCCAGTGTCCCAGGTTGCTAGGAGTGTTTGATCTACTGAGAGACTGGTTTATGGGGTTGGGGGAGATCTTCTCTTCTGAGCTTTTCATTTTCGGGCCAAAATACACAGTGGCAAAAAAACATGTTCATACACTGATCAATGTCATATCTGCACCCGCAAAACTAGCCGTTTGGCTGAGCCGAATGACCCGGGCTCAGGAGGTGGGCTGTGTGGACCCTGTGCTCATAATGACTGGATTTTTAAAAGCACGGCTCGGAGTGGAACATTCTTATTATAAAATGGTGAACAACCTCGCGGATTTCTGTGTAAGGTGGGCAATAGAGGGAGTGTTGTGCACAGTGGGAGGGAGATCACGATGAACTGCTATTCTCTTTCTGATTTATTTTTGGAAGATGCTGTCTTACTGTACCTTGTTCCCCTTTGCTCGCACTAAAGTTAGGCATGTAGTCGAGGTTATGTAATGGCTTGTATCACCTGGCAGTGTTTAATAAAGGACTCTTTAAATCTCTCTTGCTCTTGCTCTCTCTCTCTCTCTCTCTCCCAGTGATTCACACACTGTGACATGCTGTACAGTAAGCCTGCAGATAGACACCCCCCCCCCCCCCTCCCCCCACACACACACACACACACAACAACAACAACAGTGAAATCATCAAAAGTTGCCTGCAGAGTCAAAAGAAATGAGGAGGATCATTATCTGCTGCATGGCTGAATGCAGCTTTATAAAGGCTGGGATATGGGCATGCCTCTGGCGTGCGGGCGTGCGTGCGTGAGTGTGTGTGCACGCGTGTGTGTGCACGTGTGTGTGTGTGTGTGTGTGTGCTCGCGTGCATGTGTGTGTGCGTGTGGGGGGGGTCAGCGATCCAGTCACTCAGTGTTCCTCCCTGAAGGATTGTGCTTGTCATTGATCTGCTGGCAGACTCATTCATCACACGCTGGCCACACGGACATACACACGCACGCACGCACGCACACACGCACGCACACACGCACGCACGCACGCACGCACGCACGCACGCACGCACGCACGCACGCACGCACGCACGCATAGGTGGCCAAGAATACAGTACATAGAGAGCACCAAGCAGGCTACAAAACACACACAAAACACACAGATAACCCCCCCCCCACACACACACACACACACTCACACACACACACACACACACACACACACACACATACACATACTGTACACACACATGCACATACACAACCCCAAGCGCACTGTACAGTAAGCGGCGTAAGTTTTGCGTGCACTGTGATGCGTCATGTTACTCATGTACTGTACCGTACTGTACTCTACCATACACATGTCACATTAATAAGTCAGTTGACGGCGAAAAGGTTGACTCAGGCCTCTATATGAGCAAGGTCACCCAGCTGGGCGGACTTCATCGGTAGTGCTGTAGTACGCCAGCCTGGTCTCGAGGCCACATTTCCATCTACTCTTTATTGACTCGGTCTTGACTGACGGGACTCGGGACTCTTCCCCCCACAGCGTCCACTCGAGTCACGAATCTCTACAATGCAATGAAATAAATGCATTATTATTATTATCCATATTATGAGGAACCCATTCACGTTAACATTGTCAGAGAGCTGTGTGGTGCTTATAGACAGCTATCTGGTAAAGTAACAGAGCGTAGCTGACACGCCTGCCTGCTCTCGCAGTGTTTTCTGTACCTGAGAGAAAAAACCTAACCCAACAAAGTTGTGACCTTGTGGATGTGGCTGTTTTTTTATTTTTATTATTACAATTTGGAACATTTCTGAACGGCAGACTGACAGACCTGACCGACAGGTCTGACGCTGACGCTGACACATACTGGCTTATACTGGCTTATCTGCACACACAATTCAGCACAGTCTTAGGCCTACTGGGTATGATTTCACAAATGTGAAGTTTGAAAATCACACCTATTGCATAATGCATGCTACCGCGGGTACAGCAAGTCTCTTCTCAGCCAAAGTGAGAGACGCCGATGGAAAGAGGGGTGTGTGTGCGTGTGCGTGTGCGCGTGTGCGTGCGTGTGTGCTTTTGCGTGCAGCGTGTGTGTGTGGGATTGTGCGTGGGCGACTATGCGCGTGCATGTCTCAACAGTAGTCGGTCTCAGACTCTCCCCAGGTGATGAATCATGTTTTAGAATAACTTTCATAAAAAATATGCTATGAATATTCTCACTCCTGGATACACATGCACCCTGGTAGCTTACACTAACCACAGTGTAATTAAGTCTGTACTTGTAGTGATCACAATCTTATTTTTGTCCCGTCTGTGTGGCAGCTTCATGTGTAATATTATGTGCAAGTGCTATTTGCACTATAGCCTCAACACTAAACTTATGTAATTTAGATAGCATTTTATGTACAGTATACATAACACTCTATCGTCTATAGCAGGGTTGCCCGCACTTTTTTTTACTTGAGATCTACTTTCAAACTGACCAGCTAAACAAGATATACCCACCCAAAAAATATTATCCCATTGCTGAAAATAGTTTAAAAATGTACCTGAAGGGGCTTTGGAATAGCTGCGCTGGCATTACATAATAAGACAAACACACTCGGAGTGGGAAATAGAGAGGGAAATTGGTATTGTTTTGTTTTGTATACCTTTTAAATGCTACTGACGTTTGTGAACAGCCACACTTACATTGTGGGTTTGAGGTATTTGATGTCAATCAATGAAGACAAGTGGCCTTTTTTCCTTTAAAAAATCACACCCGTGTGAACTGAGTGGTGTAAGGCCTGTCTGACGTAATGAAATCATGTCTGACGTAATTAAATCACACCCGGGTGAACAGGGTGAACATAGCAACCATGCTCATTTTTTCTGCACTAACAAAGCCAGGTGTAGGAAATCATACCCGAGTGAACAGGGTGAACATAGCAACCATGCTCATTTTTTCTGCACTAACAAAGCCAGTTGTAGGAGTGGTTTACACCACTCAAAAATATTAGGGGCATGTCATGTGATCTACCTGAACAGCCTTTGTGATCTACTGGTAGATCACAATCTACCTTTTAGGAACCACTGGTCTATAGTGTATACTTATAGCCTGCATGGTCCAGCCAGTGGGATTTCTGGTCTAGAGGGGCGGGTGCCGCTGGGATCACGGTGGTGGATTTGTTCACCGATCTGAGCGCCCGCCCCCTCTGCACTGTATAGTTCACTCCCACTCCTCTAGCCCCGCCCCCTCTGCACTGTATAGTTCACTCCCACTCCTCTAGCCCTGCCCCCTCTGCACTGTATAGTTCACTCCCCCTCCTCTAGCCCTGCCCCCTCTGCACTGTATAGTTCACTCCCACTCCTCTAGCCCCGCCCCCTCTGCACTGTATAGTTCACTCCCCCTCCTCTAGCCCTGCCCCCTCTGCACTGTATAGTTCACTCCCACTCCTCTAGCCCCGCCCCCTCTGCACTGTATAGTTCACTCCCACTCCTCTAGCCCTGCCCCCTCTGCACTGTATAGTTCACTCCCACTCCTCTAGCCCTGCCCCCTCTGCACTGTATAGTTCACTCCCACTCCTCTAGCCCTGCCCCCTCTGCACTGTATAGTTCACTCCCACTCCTCTAGCCCCGCCCCCTCTGCACTGTATAGTTCACTCCCACTCCTCTAGCCCTGCCCCCTCTGCACTGTATAGTTCACTCCCACTCCTCTAGCCCTGCCCCCTCTGCACTGTATAGTTCACTCCCACTCCTCTAGCCCTGCCCCCTCTGCACTGTATAGTTCACTCCCACTCCTCTAGCCCTGCCCCCTCTGCACTGTATAGTTCACTCCCACTCCTCTATCCCCGCCCCCTCTGCACTGTAGTTCACTCCCACTCCTCTAGCCCTGCCCCCTCTGCACTGTATAGTTCACTCCCACTCTAGCCCCACCCCCTCTGCACTGTAGTTCACTCCCACTCGTAGAGCAGGAAATGTGGCTTGTTGCCCGGGCTTTTCTTTTTCTTGTGAAAAGGAAACGGCTGCCGTCCCCGAGGCTGTGTGTAGACTATAGGAAAAAAGAGCAGTCCGATTAGGGAGGCATCCTTTGGTTAGACATAGCATTAAAGGTCAAGTTTAAATACTGATGGTTAAATAATGTTAAACTGGTTAGAGGGGAATACCGCTCATCTTCAACATTTTATTGTCATTAATATACCTTAGAGGTCTGAAATGCGACCAGTAACATTATGAAGTAGGACTACATCTCAGTGACATCACAAAGATGTTTGTGGCGAGATCAAAGCTTCTACGGCTCTGAGCCCGCCTACTGTACCTTCTTAAAGCCATAGCGCCATATACAGTATATATGTTGTTGTTTTTTCACCACTAACAGTGGTTCATACATACATTATCATCAGAATTCAGTAAGAAAACGGCTACTGCGGAACTCCCCTTTAAACATTTAGAAAAATGTGGATTTTTCTTAGTTCTTTTTTTTTTTTTTTTACATTTTAACAACACAATCTTGTATGGCGGTTCCTGGCACAAATTATTTTCAGATCCGTGGGAGTCGGCAGACAAATGATTAATCTGGGTGTCCTTTGACGTGAACATGTCTGAGAACATGCTGTGTGCTGTGCTGCAGAATAAATGAGTACATTATTGATAACATGTCTTAAGCACATAATCAGCGATCCATAGTGAGAGCGATCGTTCAGGCCCTGATCTTTGATCACACCATAAAGCGTGATTTCAAATATTGACATTTAGAGTCGTCGGGAGGATTATACGACTGAATACACACGGTCACGGCGAACATGCTGCTGTGTGTGTGTGTGTGTGTGTGTGTGTGTGTGTGTGTGTGTGTGTGTGCGTGTGCGTGCGCATGTGCGCGTGTGCGTGCGTGTGCGCCAGGTGCAGTGAGTGAAGGTAAAGACTTTATCATCACAAACATCCCTCATCCCCTAGGCTAGGTTGGGGACAGATGATGATGTGACACTCCTCTCTCAGCCCCCCTCCCCTCCCCTGCACAAAGTCTTTCCCATATTTCCCCCGGTAGATCACCCCTTCCCTCGCCTCCCCCTTCCTCTGTCCCCGCACGCACGCACGCACGCACGCACGCACGCACGCACGCACGCACGCACGCACGCACGCACGCACGCACGCACGTCTCTCTCTCTCTCTGTCTGTCTCTCTCTATAAGTAACCACAACCTTAATAAACTTCTCAAGTTTCACCACATTGTGAGAGAGAGATAGAAAGAAAGTGAGACAAAAAGAGAGGGAAACAGAGGGACAGTGCGTGCGTGCGTGCGTGCGTGCGTGCGTGCGTGTGTGTGTGTGCGTGCGTGCGTGCGTGTGTAATGTGCACATTTGTTTGTGTGAAATCCTATACTGTGGGTGTGTGAATGTGTGTTGTCTCTCCCTTTAACCTCGTTCACACCCTGGTTTTGAAGAGAACACTCACTCATGTCAACCTGGCTTTGAGGAAGTGGCCGAGAGAGAGAGAGGGTAGCCTAGACAGAGAAATCTCTGTCAAGGTAAGTCTTTCTAGTTTGTAGCTATTGAGAAGGGTAACTTGATGCACAGTATAATCGGTATAGCGCATGGAAATCGTCCATATCGGCCATAAAAATCCCATAGCGGTATCGAATCGGTCTCACAGAGAGAGAGAGGGAGAGAGAGGGTAGCCTCGCCTAGACAGTCGGTTGTTGACTAGCACAGCTCTGGAAGACTGCTAGAGTCAGCTCAGCAACTACTGCTCACACAAGCTGTGTGCTGTGTGTGTGTGTGTGTGTGTGTGTGTGTGTGTGTGTGTGCGTGTGCGTGTGCGTGTGTGTGTGTGTGTGTGTGCGCGCGCGTGCGTGCGTGTGTGTGTGCGCGCGTGTGCTGTACAAGTCGTTTGTACTTAGACATACTGGCAGGATCGACCAGGTCTGCCTTTTGTTCCGCCGCCACGAGTCGGCCCAGGTGAGGCGCGGCCACGGGGGGGTTGCGTCGTGCAGACGTCCGTGAGGTCTACTTTCACCAGCAAAACAAAAAGGAAAGTGTTTAAAATTCAGCAGTGAGTTCAATATAAATATAATACAATACCGTCTACTCTGTAATATATCAGTATATATCGGCCGATATGACACGGCAAGTAATCTATTTGGTGGTCCCGCAATAGTTCCTTTAACTGCAACAGCAGTGATTCGGTTAGAAGAGGTGCAGTCTCTCAATATTATATTTGTCCTGTCCTGTCCTGTCCTGTCCTGTCCTGTCCTGTCCTGTCCTGTCCTGTCCTGTCCTGTCCTGTCCTGTCCTGTCCTGTCCTGTTTCATTCAGTTGTGTGTTCATTCCACTCAAACACGCACGCTCACAGACTCACCCCGACAAATTAACAACTGTACGGTTGTCAATCCGACAGAGAAGCTGTGTCTGTGTGTGTGTGCGCGTGCGTGCGTGCGTGCGTGCGTGCATGTGTGTGCGTGCGCGTGTGTCTGTGTGACACGAGCATCAATGTCAGACGGGTGAGATGTCATAACTGGCCATGCAGAGTGTGAGGATGTATGTGTGTGCGTGCGCGTGTGTCTGTGTGACACGAGCATCAATGTCAGACGGGTGAGATGTCATAACTGGCCATGCAGAGTGTGAGGATGTATGTGTGTGTGTGCGCGCGTGCGCGTGTGGCCATGCAGAGTGTGAGGATGTCAGGGTGTGTGTGTGTGCGTGTGTGTGGCCATGCAGAGTGTGAGGATGTCAGGATGTGTGCGTGTGTGTGTGTGTGTGTGGCCATGCAGAGTGTGAGGATGTCAGGGTGTGTGTGTGTGTGCGTGTGTGTGGCCATGCAGAGTGTGAGGATGTCAGGGTGTGTGCGTGTGTGTGTGGCCATGCAGAGTGTGAGGATGTCAGGGTGTGTGCGCGTGCGTGTGTGTGGCCATGCAGAGTGTGAGGATGTCAGGGTGTGTTTGTGTGTGTGTGGCCATGCAGAGTGTGAGGATGTCAGGGTGTGTGCGCGTGCGTGTGTGTGGCCATGCAGAGTGTGAGGATGTCAGGGTGTGTGCGTGTGCGTGTGTGTGGCCATGCAGAGTGTGAGGATGTCAGGGTGTGTGCGTGTGCGTGTGTGTGGCCATGCAGAGTGTGAGGATGTCAGGGTGTGTGCGCGTGCGTGTGTGTGGCCATGCAGAGTGTGAGGATGTCAGGGTGTGTTTGTGTGTGTGTGGCCATGCAGAGTGTGAGGATGTCAGGGTGTGTGCGTGTGCGTGTGTGTGTGGCTATGCAGAGTGTGAGGATGTGCAGTGCGTGTGTGTGTGGCCATGCAGAGTGTGAGGATGTCAGGGTGTGTGCGTGCGTGTGTGTGGCCATGCAGAGTGTGAGGATGTCAGGGTGTGTGCGTGTGCGTGTGTGTGGCCATGCAGAGTGTGAGGATGTCAGGGTGTGTGCGTGTGCGTGTGTGTGGCCATGCAGAGTGTGAGGATGTCTCCCCCCTGTCAGATGTAAAGGAGCAACTTGGACACTCATGCATGAAGGAAGCATGAGTTCAAGTCCGTTGCTCTCCCCAGGTTGGCGGAGGGTGTGTAGAGCCCAGGATCACATTAGATAATTGACACAGGGGTGAAAAATGGGTTACAAAATCATGGGATAAAAATTATATATTAAAAAAAAAAAAAAGAGTGTGAGGATGTCAGGGTGTGTGTGTGTGTGCGTGTGTGTGGCCATGCAGAGTGTGAGGATGTGTGTGTGCGTGTGCGTGTGTGTGGCCATGCAGAGTGTGAGGATGTGTGTGTGCGTGTGCGTGTGTGTGGCCATGCAGAGTGTGAGGGTGTGCGTGTGCGTGTGTGTGGCCATGCAGAGTGTGAGGATGTCAGGATGAGTCATGTCTTGTATGAGACGCTCCTCCGGGCAGCCAGACAACCACAGAGCAGTGGTGGACAAAGTACTCACATTTTTCACTTAATTAAGTAGCAGAAATACTTCTGTTGCAAGTAAAAGTCCGGTAATCAAAATGGATTTGAGTACACGTACAAAACTATTGGCATCAACCTTATTATGAATGTACCAATATACAGAATGTCCCATTTCAAAATATCAAATGTATTAAAAGGCCCATATCCCTTACGGGATTATACAGGCACAATTTAAAGTACATTATATTTCCTGTGCCAACACGCCGACACCAAAATAATTAACAAAATAACCAGTGTCGGCTCCAGAAAATTGTGACTGGGGGGACTATGGGTGGCTGGCTACTCAGAGCCGGGGCTAATGGATTTTACATAGAAGTCGGTCAATTGGGTTTGTGGGGAGGGGGGCTTAGGGGTGGGATAAGCCCCCCCCGGACCTCCATCTGGTCCTTGGTCTGCTACGGCAGGGGTTCTCAACCCGTGGGTCGCGACCCCTCGGGGGGTCGCCAAATTATTTTAGGGGGTTCCCAAATTATTTTCAAAAAAAAAATATATATTTTTTTTAAATTTTTATTTTCACGATTTTTCAAAAATAGCAGACCTACAAGCTCGTAGCGCGCCACTCGGTGGCGCGCTATGAGCTTGTAGATCTGCTATTTTTCAATAGCTAAATTATAACAATGCTTAAAACACCAAAAGGGGTTCCCGCCCAAAATGGTTTAAGGTTATTGTAGCAGTCAATTTATATTGGGGGTCGGGAGGGGGCGGGGCGGGGGTCCCGAGACATTGCCAAAGCATTTCCGGGGGTCCCCGGCCAAAAACGTTGAGAACCCCTGGGCTAAGCCCCCCCCCGGACCTCCATCTGGTCCTTGGTCTGCTACGGGGTCTCTTCCCAGTGGGACGTGCAGCGAGGACCTCCCTATAGGGAGACGCTCTGGAGGCATCCGTACTAGATGCCCGAACCATCTCGGGCTGCAGAACCCACCTCAAACATTATTTTTCGCCAGGGACCTCTAGAAGAATTTGAGTTTAACATGTTGTGCTTTAAGAACAACATTGTCTATTTATACTATTTGGAAATAGGGCTTAAGTGGGTTAATCCATTATGTACGGTTTTCCCGGCCTAGAGATGCAGTGTAATGTGCAATATTTATAGTGGAGTGAAACTTAACCAAAAAATACAAATATATTCAAAGTAAAGTACAGCACTCAAGTAAATAACGCACTTTAGTGGGCGGCTGTGGCTCAGGAGGTAGAGCAGGTCGTCCAATGATCCATGGGTCGGCGGTTCGATTCCCGGCTCCTCCTGTCTACATGTCGAAGTGTCCTTGGGCAAGACACTGAACCCCAAATTGCTCCCGATGTGCTGGTTGGTACCTTGCATGGCTTCCGCCGCAATCGGTGTATGAATGTGTGTGTGAATGGGTGAATGTAATGCACAATCTATGTAAAGCGCCTTGGATAAAGGCGCTATATAAATGCACCATTTACCATTTATTGTCCACCACTGTTGGAGAAAATAATTGGCCTTAACAGTGAATGTTGTGCAAGGCAGACACTTCAGTGAAGTGAAGGCACGTGGCGCTGGTTAGATGGCGTCCCCAGGTGGGTTGTGCATGCATGCGGCCGTATGGCAGCGAGGCACTAGGGGGGATTATCCCTGCTCAGTGAGCCGCGCACTAACAGCCGAGAAGAATAATGAAAAACTAAAATACTATCTATTTTAAGAATGGGAGACTTGAAACCTCTGGGAGGAGAACGGGGTACTTAGTGTAGGAAGCTATACAAAAGAGCATGCAGGAATTAACAGAGAGGGAAAGGTTGCACAGGGAGTTTGGAGCAGTGGTTTTTTTTGGTGCCAATGATGCCCCAAATTGATATGTATTTATGTATATTTGCTATTTTCAAATAGCCAACGTATTAATGGATAAAGTGGTGAAAATGAATGTGATAACTACTTTTGCTGGGGACCCCTAAGTCCCCTAACCTCATATCAGTTTTATAGCCTACTTTTACTGTAACTCAACTAAATTTACTTGTAACAGAGTATTTCTATATTGCAGTATTGATAACTTTACTTAAGTAAAGAATGTACTTTTTCCACCACTGGTAAATTGTAGAGAGAGAGAGAGAGAGAGAGAGAGAGAGAGAGAGAGAGAGAGAGAGCGAGAGAGAGAGAGAGAGAGAGAGAGAGCATTAGAGAAGAATACTACCTAATACTAATTCACAGAAATAACAAAAACAAGGATACAGTTTGACTCTATCCAGGCAGAATATGAGCCTGCCACAAAATGAGGGACAATAGGTGAACAATATAAGTCTGCTACAATGAATAGATCAATGTCATTTTTCTTATGTTTTTCCTTGTCTTGTTTATATTATTTGTTCTTATTATGTATAAGGAGAGAGAGAGAGGGAGAGGGTAGCCTCGCCTCGACAGTCGGTTGACCAGCAGTCTGCCCTGGAAGACTGCTAGAGTCAGCTCAGCAACTACTGGTCACACAAGGTGTGTGTGTGTGTGTGTGTGTGTGTGTGTGTGTGTGTGTGTGTGTGTGTGTGTGTGTGTGTGTGTGTGTGTGTGTGTGTGTGTGTGTGTGTGTGTGTGTGTGTGTGTGTGTGTGTGTGTGTGTGTGTGTGTGTGTGTGTGTGTGTGTGTGTGTGTGTGTGTGTTCATCTGTATGCGTGCAGATGTGGTCACGGCATGCATGTCAAGATGGGGTCAGCATATTCTTGAAGAAGGTTAAATGACTGTGTGTGTGTGTATGTGCCGGCGTGCGTGCGCGTGCGTGCACTTGCTTATCTGTGCATATTGCTGAAGGCAGGGTCAGCAACTTCTTGGAGCAGGATTGACTTGCTACCACTCGAGCCCCACATTCTGGGCGCAGAATTTGCCAGAAATACGTTATCTTTGGTTTAGATCTGCCTAGCGATAAAAATGATTCAAAGTCTGCACACCAAATGAATTGTGTTTTTGGCATTGAACAAAGGAACAGAATACAAATGTAATTTCTCTTTGGTTTTTAGGCTTCATAATCACAAAATGCACAGGGCAGATAATAACCAACTAGAAAAAGTGCCCTTCTGGGCACAGGTCTCCACCAGGAGGATAGGAGTGTGTGTGTGTGATGTTTGGCAAAATGTTTAGGAGCAATATAAACGTGTGTGTGTTGTGTGTGTGTGTGTGTGTGTGTGTGTGTGTCGCGGCTTGGCCTGTTGTAGCGCCACCATGAGGCTGATTTGAAAACGGTCAAGTGGCATTTCTTCCAAAGCCTAGTGGGAATATGCATGCACAGTTTCACCACAATCGGACGCTGCGTTGAGTAGTTGTGGCGATTTGTACAAAACGGGTACAAAGCGGGCTACTCCTGAAAAGTGTAGGAGCCAATCGTAGCCAATGAGGGTGGATTATGAGAAATCAAACAAACCCGTCTTGATCACAAGACTATGGAGAGCATGTGTACCGATTTGCGTGAAATTTGGATACAATCTGAAGGAGTAATATTAGAAAATGTGTTTTACATATGTCGGCCTCCTGGTGGCGCTATAAAGAGCAGATGTGAAACATTCCAGGCAAAGGTTTTTCCTTGGCCTCTAGGGAGTTGGCATACAAAGTTATTCACAGATCCGTGCAGTTAGAGGTAAAAACACTTTTCGGCCAGTTATAGCGCCACCATGAGGCTGAGTTGAAAATGTTCCTGGGGCATTTCTTCCTCTGCCTAGTGGGAATGTGCGTGCACAATTTCACGGAAATCACATGATGTGTTCATGATTTGCAGCATTTTGTTTGAAACCGAGCACTCCTGCAAACTTTGGAAGCCAATCTTAGCCAATCAGGATGGAGTCTGAGAAATCTGAAAGACCTGTTTCGTTGAATGGCTCTAGAGAGACTGTGTACCAATTTGCGTGATGTCCAAAAACTTGTTTTGCACAAAGCGGCCTCCTGGTGGCGCTATAACAGGCCATTCTGGAAATTTTGGGGCAGAGGTTCATCGTTGGCATCCAGGGAGTGTGTGTGCAAAATTTGGCATCGACCGGGTTAACGGTGCCGGAGATTAGCTGTTCACAGACGGACGGACACACGGACGGACGGACACACGGACACACGGACACACGGACACACGGACGGACGGACGGAGTGCAAAACATACTCTCTCCCCATGCCTTCGGCC